>NC_063172.1:68166611-68434747 GCF_023159225.1 Perognathus longimembris pacificus | reverse complement strand
TGCAAGTAAATAGACCAGGATTCTCTAGCTCACCAACTGTCCATAGCAGAAGCTCGCATCCCCTTAGGCCACTCTTCCACCTTCCCTTCCGAGAAGGAGCCAGGCTCTCCTATATCCAGGCAGTGGCACCCCAAGCAACCTGTGGCCTGGAATAGCTCCTTTCACTCCTTCACAGATCTTTCTCATTCCACTGGCGGGCAGAACTCTCTCATCCCCTCGGCTTCCCAAGCTCTCTTCTCTTTGGTACTTTCTACTCTTTCATATGCTGCCACTCCTTTCCATTCCTTAACTCTGTGCACAAATTCAGACCTTCCTCATTACACTGTAAAGCAGATCCAGATGACTTTGCTCACAGTCGTACTTCCCATACCTGACTTGGTGCCTGGCCAATTAGTAGCTAAGTTTTCAAACAATGTTGTTAAGCTGTGGTTGTGGAAGGCATACCCAGCTCAAAAGATCCCCCTAGATCAAGTCCAGCCTAAGCAACAGAACCAGACATGGTGAGGAAAAGGAAGAGAAGGAAGGAAAGTAGAGGCAAGACAAGACAAGGAGGGAAGAAGCAAGAAATGAAGGAAAGAAGGAACGAAGAAAAGAAAGAAAAATTCTATACGAGAAGCAAATGTAAGGAATAAAAATCTTCACATATTAATAGGGAATGGTGATTAGTAGACAAGAAAGTTGCAGAAATGCTTAAAGTATAGTATTATTTAAATAAAAACAACATAATTATGTGGAGCCTGGTGCCAATGACTCATGCCTGTAATCCTAGCTGCTCAGGAAGCTCACGTCTGAGGATATCAGAAGCCAACCCAGGCAGAAAAGCCCCTGAGACTCTTACTCCAATATAATAAAAATAAAATAAAGCCCAGAAGTGGCGCTGTGGCTCAAGTGGTAGAGCGCTAGCCCTGAGCACAAGAGCTCAGGGGCAGCGCCCAGGCCCTGAGGGTTCAAGCTCCAAGACCAGCACCAAAAAGAAAAGAAAGCTAGAGTTAGAACTCAGGTGGAAAAGCATCTCCTAACCAAGGTGAGGCCCTGACTTCAAATGGGAGGGAGGCAGGGAGGGAAGAAGGAAGGGAGGGAGGGAGGGAGGGAGGGAGGAAGGAAGAAAGGGAGGGAGGGAGGGAGGGAAGAAGGAAGGGAGGGAGGGAGGGAAGAAGGAAGGGAGGGAGGGAGGGAGGGAGGGAGGAGAGGAGAGGAGGGAGGGAGGGAGGGAGGGAGGGAGGAAGGAGGAAGGAAGGGAGGAAAGGAGGAGAGGAGAGAGGGAGGGAGGAAGGAAGGAGAAAAAGAAGAGAAAAAAAGAAAGAACAGCTCTTCCATGGGCTGGCAGTGTGCGGTAGAGGGACTCCACCAAAGCTGGGCAAGAGGAAAGGAGCCGGGGAGGAGCAGGAGGAGGAGCGGGAGGAGGTGGGGGAGAGGAGCGGGAGGAGGAGCGGGAGGAGGTGGGGGAGGAGGAGCGGGAGGAGGTGCGGGAGGAGGTGCGGGGGAGGAGCGGGAGGAGGTGCGGGAGGTGCGGGAGGAGGAGCGGGAGGAGCGGGGAGGAGGTGCGGGGGAGGAGCGGGAGGAGGTGCGGGAGGAGCGGGAGGAGCGGAGGAGCGGGAGGAGGAGCGGGAGGAGCGGGAGGAGGAGCGGGAGGAGGTGCGGGAGGAGCGGGGAGGAGGAGCGGGAGGAGGTGCGGGAGGAGGAGCGGGAGGAGGTGCGGGAGGTGCGGGAGGAGGAGCGGGAGGAGGTGCGGAGGAGCGGGAGGAGGTGCGGGAGGAGCGGGAGGAGCGGGGAGGAGGAGCGGGAGGAGGTGCGGGAGGAGCGGGAGGAGGTGCGGGGGAGGAGCGGGGAGGAGGGATCGCCCGTCTGTTGGGCGGCGGGGTCGCCGTCGCGGGCTGGGCGGGCACCCCGGGGCGCAGCGCTCGCCGGCGTCGTTGACCGAGTTGATCGACGCCTGTTGATGTTGGGGATGATTTGGATGACGGCGGCGTGGACTCGGCGGGCCGGGGCTCCCCGCGGTGTGGACTCGGCGGGCCGGGGCTCCCCGCGGTGTGGACTCGGCGGGCGCGGGCCGGGGCTCCCCGCGGTGTGGACTCGGCGGGCCGGGGCTCCCCGCGGTGTGGACTCGGCGGGCGCGGGCCGGGGCTCCCCGCGGTGTGGACTCGGCGGGCCGGGGCTCCCCGCGGTGTGGACTCGGCGGGCGCGGGCCGGGGCTCCCCGCGGTGTGGACTCGGCGGGCCGGGGCTCCCCGCGGTGTGGACTCGGCGGGCGCGGGCCGGGGCTCCCCGCGGTGTGGACTCGGCGGGCCGGGGCTCCCCGCGGTGTGGACTCGGCGGGCGGGGCTCCCCGGGCGAGCGGCTGCTGCTCCCCGCAGGGCCGGGCACCGTGCGCCCTCGCCGCCCGCGGCCGCCTTTGAACCCCGCAGGCAGGAGCCGGCTGGGCGGGAGCGCGGGGGGCGGGGGGAGCGGCGCCCCCTCCGCGGGGCGGGAGGGCGGGGAGCGGCGCCCCCTCCGCGGGGCGGGAGCACCGGGGCGGGAGGGCGGGGAGCGGCGCCCCCTCCGCTTTCCCACGCAGAGTTCTCTCCCCGAGGTGCTGGGCTGGGGACCCCGGGCGGCCGCAGTCCTCACGGTCGGGCCCCGCGCCGAGACCGGGGAGGGGGGCGGGGGGAGACCGCGCCCGCCGGCCGCCCCTTCCCGTCCCGCCGGGCACGGCGCGCCGCCCCGCGTCCCGAGCCCGCTTCCTCTTCCAGGACCGCGACGGGGCCGGGAGGGGGGGCGGGGGGGCCCCGGGGTCCCGCGCCGGCCGCACGGGCGAGGCCTCGCGGGGTCACGCCGCCGGTGCCCCGCCGCCCGGGCCCGCGGAGGGAGGGGCGGCGGCTGCGGGTCCGCCCGGGGGCGGCGGCGGGGCGGGCGCGGGGCGCGGGGCGGCCGGCGGACTCGATGGCGCGCGTCCGAGGTCGGAAGCCTTCCTCCGGGGAGCCGGGCGGGCACGGCGGGGCGGGCGGGCCCGCGAAGCCCAGGTGCCCCGCGCCCGCCGCGGGCTCGGCCGGGACCTCGGGGTCGCGCCCCGCTCCCGGCCGGGGGGTCCGAGGCTGGGCGTCCCGCCGCCGGGCGCTCCCCGGGTCCGCTGGCGCACACGGCCGGCCCTCGGGAGCCCCGCGGAGCGCGCAGGGGGGGGGGGCGGCGAGGCGCGGGCGGGCGGGAGGGGCGGGCCGCACGGAGGGGGGCCGATCCCCGCCCGCCCTCGCCGTCGGGGAGCCCCGCAGCCCCGCCCTCTCGCCCGCCTCCTCATCCCCGCCGCCGCGCCGTCCCGAGCCGCCCCCCGCCCGCCCGCAGGTAGGCGCGGGCTGGACGGGCCCCGGGCCGCCGCCGTCCTCCGCAGCCTCGGCCGGGGCGCGCGGGGATCGCGGGCGCCGGGGGTCGCGGGCCGGGTCCTGGCGCGGGGCTCAGCCCCGACTCGCGCGCCGGCGACCCCTGCGCCCGGCCCCGGGGTCGGCGTTCCGGAGCCGGGCCGGCTGGGTTTCCCCGCGGGCTCGTGGAGCTCGGCCTCCTCCGCAGCCTGGGCGCCCGGGGGCCCCGCGCCCTCCAGGACCGCGGCCGGGCTCCCCAGCCTCCCGGGCGGGAGGACCAGACTCGGGCCCGGGACCGGAGACGCGGCGGGGCTCGGCGCGCGTGGGAGCGGGGCGCCGGGGTGGATCTCCGAGGAGGCCGGGGCGGAGGGCGCGCGGGGCGGGGCGGGGGGACGTGCGGGTTCCAGCCCGCGCAGGACCCCGGCTCCCCCGCCCGCTCCGTCTTTTACCCCCTCTGGATCCCCCGGCCCTGGCGCGGGTCCCGGGTGGGGAGGACCGTGGGGGGGGGGGTTAGACAGCTGGTGACGGGGCTGGTGCGAGTGCGCTCCGGGGCGGGGGCGGGGCGGGGGGCCCGAGGGCGCGGCGCCCCGGTCCCGCGTCTCCGGGGAGGGGGCGGCCCCTGCGCGGCGTCGCGGCGGGCTCCGTTCGGGTGCGCGCGTGCTGAAAGCGCTTTTCGTCGGTTTCTCTATTTCTAGCGTGGAGCCGACTGGGGAGGTCCGGGCTCCACGACCCTCGACGTGGGGGCGCCCGCAGCCCGCGATGGCGCTGCCGCAGCCCGCGGGGGCCGCGCTCCTGGCCGCGGCGGGCGGCCCGCTGGGGTTCCCGGGCGCCGCGCCCCGCCCGGCCGCCTGCTGCGCGCCGTTCCCGAGCTACGGCCCCTGCGGGGACCCGCGGCCCTGCCCGCCGCCCGCGGCCGCCCGCCGCGCGCTCGCCCCGGCCCCCGGCGCCCCGGCGCCGCCCGAGCTGAGCCCCGACGGGGCCCTGCGGGGCGAGCCGTGCGGTCCCCCGCCCTGGGCGGCGCGTGGTGCCCGTGGCCTCCTCTCCCCGGCGAGGCGCCGGGCGCGGGGGCCTGGGGCGGCGGCCGGTGCTGGGGGCCCGGGCCTCTCCTCCCGCCCGCTCCCGCGGCCGCGCCCCCGTGGCCCGACGGGCTGCGGAGCGCCGGGCCCCCGAGCCCGGGGCCGGCGCCGGGGCCCGGCTTCCAGTTCACCCAGGAGGAGCTGCACTTCGTCTTGTACGGCGCCGCCCGCACCCCGAGCCGCGAGTCCGCCGGCACCACGCGAGGTCGGGCCGCCCGGCCCCCGCGGAGAGCTCTGGTGAGGGGCGTGGGGGGGCGGTGGGAAGGGAGCCGCGCCCGAGCGGGTCTGGGGGTCCCGGGCGCGGGGGGGCCGGGGAGCCCCCGCCCGGGCTCGCCCCGCACGCCACGGGATTCAGGACACGGGTGGGCTGGTAAGCGCCGAGACCCGCGGAGGAAATGGGTGATGCGGTGGCGCGGTCCAGGGTGCGGGCGTGTCTCCCGCCATCCTCCTGAAAACTCATTTGGCCCAGAGTAGGTGGCGAGCGGTTTCCACCTGGACCCCGGTGGATCAGCTTGCAAGTGTGCCAAGCGGAGCTAAGCCCGCACAGCCCCTGGGCTCTGGGTCTCCGGTGAGAAACGCTGCTGCCGACGCTGAGAATAAGGAGGCCACGTCTCAGGGAAACCCTTCATGCTACATCGCTAATGGGGGGCAAAAAACACAATCTCTGGCTTTTTCTAGGGCCAGATCATCTTCCTCCAGCCTTGGATAACGACTCGCTCCAGCTTCCAGAAGGTGGGCAGCAGCACTCCTTGCCTGGACTCACTGCCAGACGCAAATGCCTCGTGTCCTGACTCGGTTTTCCTCTTTCTCTCTCTGCCTGGCCTTGGTCTTCCCTAGGTCTCTGCATCATGCAGACTATGGTTGGCAGCATCCCGCGTGTCGGTGTGTTCTGTAGCAATTTCATTGCCAAAGGAATCCGGTTCGGTCCCTTTCAGGGTAAAGTGGTCAATGCTAGTGAAGTCAAGACCCACAGGGACAACTCTCTGATGTGGGAGGTAAGTTTGCTGCTGGTCAGGAAGGGGCTGGGGGGTGTGGGGGGGGGCGGCCTGACTTCTGCTCTCTGGGCCAGTGGGGGCTGGGGAGGAACCGGAGGTGTTCATTACAGGGTGGCACCTCTGTGTGGAATAGATAGATATTTAAAGAACTCATTGTGTTCTATCTGTAGACAAAAGCAAATGCTGTATCACATAGTGCTGAAAAGTATGCTAAAGGAAATATAAATGAGTTTGAGACTTTGGTAATAATAGCCTTTAAAGTAGCCAAGAATTTTTTCAAAGGCTTTTTTTTTTTTTTTTTTTTGCATACGATGTTGTGTGGGTGCGGGTGCTGTGACATTTCCATATGCATACAATGAACCTCATCAGGCTGCCCTCCAGCCTAGAGCCGTCCTTTTGTCTTTTTTAACTGATACTCTCCAAACTAGAAAAGACCCTAGGGCATGTTGGTGAGATTGCTGCTTGTGGATTTACAGAAGAAAAATGTTTGTTAAGAACATACCAGAGACCTTAAAATGTTTCAAATACAGTTGCTATAAGACAACATTAGGATTTCTTGTTGGTTTTTGTTAATTTTGTGATTAGTATTTTAAAAAATATCATTGGATTTTAGTATTCAAGTATAGTACTGAGGAGTTACCATTTCATAACATGGTAATGAGGGGCCTAAGTCCCGTCCCTGAGCTTTTTGCTGCTCAAGGCTAGCATTCTACCACTAGAGCAAAGCAAAGACTCCATTCCTGGCTTTTGGGTGGTTTAACTGGAGGTTAGAGTCTCCAACTGGAGACTCTTGGAGCAAGAAATCCTCAGATCTCAGCTGCCCCCCCCCCCCCAGTAGCTAGGAGTACAACGATAACCCACAGGTGCCCAGCTTAATTTTCTGTTTTGTTTTTGTTGCTGAGGTTTTAGCTCAGGGCTGCTTCTATGCTCTGCAGTGTAAACCACATCTCCAGCCCATTAGGCTGTATGCTTAAAGCTAGGTAGAAATAATTGTCTTTAAGTGATTTAGATGGGTACTGGTGGCTCATGGATGTAATCCTAGATACACTAGAGACTGAGTTCTGAGGATCATGGTTCAAAGCCAGCCCAGGCAGGAAAGTCTTAGAACACTTAGCTCTACTTAACCACCAAAAAGCTGAAAGCAGAAGTATGCTTCAAGTGGTAGAGTGCCAGCTTTGAGCCAAAAGAGAAAAAGCAAAGGGACAGCAGCACCCAGGTCCTGAATTCAAGGCCTGCCACCAGCACAAAAAGAGCAACAACAACAACAAAAATCCAGTTTACAGGAATACATATTCAAGTATGAAATTTGAAGGATCAGTTCTACCCAAGTTTATTTTATAGGCTAGGAAACCCAATCACATATCGAAACTTCCTGTGCAGCTTGCAGGGGTGGCTCATGTCCATAATCCCAGCAATCAGGAGACTGAGGCTATTTGAGACCTTGTCTCCACAGAGCACCAAACCTGCCCCTTCATGTCTCATTTTATTTAGATCTTTGAAGATGGTCACTTGAGCCATTTTGTGGATGGAAAAGGTACAGGGCACTGGATGTCTTATGTCAACTGTGCCCGCTTCCCCAAGGAGCAGAACCTGATGGCAGTACAGTATCATGGGCAGATATTTTATGAGAGTTGCAAGGAAGTCTACCAGAACCAGGAGCTCCTGGTGTGGTATGGAAACTGCTATGAGAAATTCCTGGACATTCCCGTGAGCCTTCACGCCCCTGAGCAGGGCCAGCAGCCAGCTGGGCGATCGGAAGGTGAGTGCCAGCTTTTGAGGACTGGGCTGTTCCTAAGCCCACCCACGCCTAAGGCAGGAACCCAGATTGAAGCTGTCTCGTCCCAAAGCTGCTTCCCTTTATAAGGATCTATCTTTTCTTCCACTGCAACCCTCTGGAGAATAAAACTGAAGTAAATGGGAGCCACCTGTGGCTTAGGTGAGCTGTTTCTGAGTCATCTCTCTCAGGCTAAGCTTTTTAGATGGTGGGTTGCAGCATTTTAGTGGGGGTGAAAAATCAATGTAGTGATTGAGACCAGCATTAAAAAAAAGAGAGAAAAAACAAAGAATACAAAATATCGATGGGAATCACTTAAACAGTAAGCACTGCTTTGTTGAGCTTTTGCTTCAATGGATAGATTGTATATAGCTAGGCTGGATATCAAGTATTATGTATTTATCGTTTTTTCTTTTTTTGTGTGTTTGCGGGTCCTAGGGCTGAACTTGGGGCCTGGGCACTGTCCCTGAGCTTTTCAGCTTAAGGCTAGCACTCTTCCACTTGAATCATAGCTCCACTTCTGGCCTGCTTGGGTCGTTAATTGGTGATAACAGTCTTCACAGGGGTCTGGGAATGTGGCTTAGCAGTAGAGCACTCGCCTTGAGTGCATGAAGCCCTGGGTTCGATTTCTCTGCACCATATAAACAGAAAAAGCTGGAAGTGGCGCTGTGATTCCAGAGGTAGAGTGTTAACCTTGAGCAAAAAGAAGCAAGGAACAACTCATGGAGGGGGGAATGAGGGACGAGGTAACAGTACAAGAAGTGTATCCAATGCCTAATGTATGAAACTGTAACCTCTCTGTAATTCAGTTTGATAATATATATATATCTGAGTGTGTATATATATATATATATATATATATATATATATGAAGCAAGGGACAGTGCTCAAGCCCTGAGTTCAAGCCCCAGTACTGGCAAAAAGAAAAAAAGAAAAAGTCTTCATGGACTTTCTTGCCTGGCTGATTTTGAACTGTGATCCCAAGCAGCTAGGATTACATGTGTGAGCCATGGGCACCCAGCCGAAGTACTTATCCTTTTTTAGACTTTCTTAAAATTTTGTTATTGTTATTATAAAGGTGGTGCACAAAGAAGTGTTTATTATTAAATACCGGTGGTCATCCAAACCAGAGCCTGCTTCCAGCTAGGAGAGCACTCGACCGACCACTGAGTTACAACCTCAATCCCAGGGTCAGGCAAGCTTGAGAAACATTGTTTGGGTTTTTTGTGTTTTTTTCAAGACAGGTCTCATAGACTAGACAGGGTAGGGGTGGCTTATTCCTATAATCCCAGATACTCACCCAGCCAAGATAGGAGGATTGTGGTTTGAAGCCAGCCTGGGCAGGAGAGTAGTCTGTGGGACTCTATTCTGAATTAACTACCCAAAATCCAGAGGTGGAGCTGTGGCTTAACTGATAGAGTGCCATCCTTGAGAGAAAAAAAAAAAAGCTTTGGGACTGCAGCAGGCCCTGGCACATAACAGAAGCAAAGACGTTTACGAACATCTATCTATTTATCTTGTAGAGTTGCTACTCTTTTTGTTTGTTTGTTTGCTTTTAGTGCTAGTCCTGGGGTTTGAACTCAGGGCCTGGGCACTGTCCCTGAGCTCTTTTTGCTCAAGGCTAGTTAGTGTGTTACCACTTGGATCCACGGCTCCAGTTCTAGTTTTCTGGTGATTAATTGAAGGTAAGACTCTCATAGACTGGGCTGGCTTTGAACCATAATTTTCAGCTCTCAACCTCATGAGTAGCTAGGATTGCGGGCATGAGCCACAGGTGCCCAGTTCCAACTCTTTTCATACATTCAAAAGTTTGGAAACTCTTATCTGGACAAATGTAAAATGCCGTCATATGTATACTAAAACAGAACACAGTATTTTTGTGATGTAGTAATAGTCTCAGGAAGCAGGGTTAAATTATGTATGTGTATATGTATATATTTGGGGGGCTCATTACACACTGCAGTGAGGGTCTACATATGTCTCTCATGCTTTGATAACCTTTAGGGCATGGAATGTTCCCAAACATCTATCACCGACTCCTGGACCCCAATGTAAAAGAGAAAGGTGCTTAGGAATGGGGGTGAAGTAGGGATGCCCTGGGGGGGGGGGAAGGCTACAGTGAAGCAGAGGCAAGGAAATGCCTCTGAGGAGGTGACTGGCAGTTTTCTGGTGGTCTGAATGGTGAGGAACTGTGCTGTTTTAGTGGACTTTCCTCCTGTTCCCCCAGCATGTGGGCTTGGTCCTGGGATGTGGGTAGAGACTGGAAGGCCAGTGAGATAGTGAGTGCTATGTTACCTCATTCAACACCAAAGCAAGAAAGCCTCTTTAAAAGGATCCTGTCCAGGGCTGGGAATGTGGTCTAGTGGTAGAGTGCTTGCCTTGCATACATGAAGCCCTGGGTTCGATTCCTCAGCACCACATATACAGAAAAGGCCAGAAGTGGTGCTGTGACTCAAGTGGCAGAGTGCTAGCCTTGAGCAAAAAGAAGCCAGGGACAGTGCTCAGGCCCTGAGTTCAAGGCCCAGGACTAGCAAAAAAAGGGTGGGGAGGATCCTGACTAGAAACATACCAACTACTTTTGAGCACTTTTTTTTTAACCAGTCCTGGGCCTTGGTCTTGGGGCCTGAGCACTGTCCTTGGCTTCTTTATGCTCAAGGCTAGCACTCTCTTGAGTTACAGCACCACTTTTGGCCATTTTCTACCTATGTGGTGCTGGGGAATTGAACCCAGGGCTTCATGTATACAAGGCAAGCACTTTTGCCACTAGGCCCTATCCCCAGCCCCCAACTACTTTTGAAATACAAGTGAAAAGTGGGTTGAGAAATATAGCTGGTTAATAACTTACAAACGTGCTATGCCTTTGAGAAGTTATTTAGTACTATTATTAAAATGTCCAGAATCAGCTGGGTGTTGGTGGCTCATGCCTGCAATCTTAACAACTCAGAAGGCTGAGCACGGTTCAAAGCCAGCCCAGGCAAGAAAGTTTGTGAGACTCTTACATTCAACTAATTAACAGAAAACTAGAATTGGAGCCATGACTCAAAGACACTAGCCTTGAACAAAAAGAGCTTGGGAACAGTGCCCAGACCCTGCATTCAAACCTTACAACCAACAACAATAAATAAAAATGTCCAGAATCTTGATAGCCCAGAGGGCTGGAGTGTGACTAGGTGTGGGTTTTTTGTTGTTGTTTGTTTTGTCTTTCTGTTTTTCACAAGTCCTGAAGCTTAAACCTAGGTTGTGGGCACTGTTTCTGAGCTTCTTTTGCTCAAGGCCAGAATTCTACCTCTTGAGCCACAGCGCCACTTCTAGCTTTTTCTGTGTATGTGGTGCTGAGGAATTGAACCCAGGGCTTCATACATGCTAGGCGAGCTCTCTACCACTCAGCCACATTCATTCCCAGCCCTACTGCCATGTATGTATTTGAACTCAGGGCCTCAGTACCATACCCAGCTTTTCTGTTCAAAGTTGATGTCCTACTACTTGATCCAGAGCTCCACTTGCCATTTTTGGTGACTAATAGGTGTTCATGGACTTTCAAGTGGCAAAATTCTAAGTACTCACCTTTCTGGTAAGTGGAATGGTGAGCAGTGTCTGAGCTCACAATTATAACAATCAACAGAATGAGGGCTTAGGAAGGAAAAAGGAAAACCAGCCTGTAGTTACCTGTGTTCCATTTCTGAACCTCAGCTTGGAATGTCCACAGCATTATTGAATGGCATGGATTTTGAGCTGGACATGGAAGGGAACATGTATCAACATAAGTTACTGGCAAGACATGAACAACTTCATTTTCTATTAATATGAGTAACATTTTGTTGTTTTGCTGCCGTGTTGATGATCACATTGAAGCCATGCCGTCCTAGGCGAGTGCTCTATCATTGATCTATACCTCCCTACTCAATATAAATGCTTTTAGGTATGACTTAAGAAGAAAGATCAGTTAGGCAAAGCAGTGCATGCCTATGATACAATACTTGGGAGTTGAATCAGAAAGACAAACACACTGTTTGAGGCAAGCCTGGAATAGCTAGACCCTATGTCAGAATAATACTAATGGTTATTGTAACAACAATAATAAATTAATATTAAAATTTATTTCCAAAGACCTAAATACAAATGTAAAGGGTCACTGTTTCTTTTCTGCCGAAGTAGTTATAGAATGTCACCTCAAGCCTTCATTCTGAACTTCGGTGGGCTTTACTGTTTTAATTTATGAAAACCACTAATCTTGTCTTAGAAGCCCTCTATCTGCCCCCAAATTCAGAAGGACTACTATTTCCTACCAATTAAAATCTAACTCTTGGGCTGGGGATATAGCCTAGTGGCAAGAGTGCCTGCCTCGGATACACGAGGCCCTAGGTTCGATTCCCCAGCACCACATATACAGAAAACGGCCAGAAGCGGCGCTGTGGCTCAAGTGGCGGAGTGCTAGCCTTGAGCGGGAAGAAGCCAGGGACAGTGCTCAGGCCCTGAGTCCAAGGCCCAGGACTGGCCAAAAAAAAAAAAAAAAAAAAAAATCTAACTCTGAGAGACTCCCCTGGACAGGGGTCTCATCCCACGAGTGTCAAGCGTTTCACAAAGCAAGGAGGGCCCTGGGAGTCCCTCACTGGCCAGTGTCTCCTGTGGTGTTCACTTTAATGAATGCTTTGTTTCCTTAGCCACCTGTGAAACATCCTTGAGGTGTGGTAAGTTGTCAAAATGTTGACAGTTCCCTGTGTCCCAGTGCTAGCAAGCTGTGTATCTGCAGGTTCCCAATAAATGTTAAAAATCAAAGGAAAGGGGCTGGGAATGGGGCTTAGCAGTAGAGCGCTTGCCTAGCATGCGTGAAGCCCTGGGTTCGATTCCTCAGCACCATAAATAGAAAAGGCCAAAAGTGGTGCTGTGGCTCAAGTGGTAGAGTGCTAGCCTTGAGCAAAAAGAGGCTTAAGGGACAGTGTCTAGGCCCTGAGTTCAAACCCCAGAACAGGCAAAAAAAAAAAAACAAAAAGGAAACATCATAGTAATCCTGTGTATTGTGAAAATCAACCTTCTTCAACCTTCAGTTTGCTAGTCAGGCACTCTACCACTTGAACCGCACCCCCAGCCCTTTTTATTTTTTTAAGTAGTATCTCAAATTTTTCCCAATGGCCTGTTTTAGGCTTCTGCCCTCCTACCTGTGCCTCCTGCCTACCTTGGGCTTGTTGATTGAGATAGGGTCTTGCTAATGGTTTTTTTTTGCCTGGGCTGGCCTGAAACTGCAACCCTTCTCAATTACTGTCTACAGAATGGCCACGATTACAAGCATGAAGCACCTTGTTTGGACAGCCTTAGTACATGAATATTCTAGCTCTGTAATTCCCTCCTTGAATTTCAGAGAAATGAACTATAAATTAGAAGGGACAGCAAGCACTGGGAAGCCCACAAAAGCCAAATGTGGGTGTCTTGGTGATGACTTCAGGCTGATCTTGAAGGGAGCAGAAATGAGGTCTGCCTCCAGGTCTCGACCTGTCACAAAACCAGTCAGGAAAATCTCAGGACTAGGAGGTGGAGGGAAGTGTTCTTAATTCTTAATTGGGCTGGAGGGGAAAATTCTTCCACAGAAGCATATCAGAGAACTGGTAGATGAGGACGTATAGATTAAGATGTTTATGAAAACACAACTGTGGACAACATGTAGAATTTGAATCCTAATTTAAGCAAACAAATACAAAAGTCAGGCACTGGTGGCTCACACCTGTAACCCTAGCTACTTGGGGAGGCTGAGAGCTGAGGATTACAGTTCAACGCAAGCCCAGACAGAAAAGTCTGAGACTCTTATGTCCAAACAACCAGCAAAAATCTCGTAGAGGCAGTGAGGCTCAAGTAATAGAGTGCCAACCTTGAGCAGAAAAAGCTAAGGGATAACACCCAAGTCTTGCGTTCATGCCCCAGTAACCAGCAGTCAACAGGTAAGCCCATGCATCCCTGCCTATTTTACATGTATATATTTCATTTAAGGCACTGTTCATTTTTAGAGATAACACCATTGTGCTGATAACTTTTTTTGGTTAGTTGTGAGGCTTGAACTCAGGCCTGGAAGCTGTCGCTGAACTTTTGCGTTCATAGCTAGTATTCTAGCTTTTGAGCCACAGCTCCATTTCTGATTTTCTGGCAATTTATTGGAGATAAGAGTCTCACAGAATTTCCAGCCTGGGCTGGCTCTGAACGGTGATCCTCAGATCTCAGCCTCCTGAGTAGCTGGGCTTGCAGGCATGAGCCACCGGCGCCCTGCACTACTTACTACAAAATGCTTATCTCGCAAAGGTTGCCTGTGTGAGGTTTATGAGCCAAATAGTGAGTTAGAATGAAAGTTGTTCGACTGGGAAGCACAACATACAATGAAATGGTTCGAGAATTAGTTCTTGTCAAGTTGTGGGGCACATGAAGATCTACTAACACTCTCCCTTTGACTGAATACAGTCACAATTTTCCGTAAAGGAAGGTGTTTTAAATAAAAGGAGGAGGGGAAGTAGCTAACGGCCCCTGGCTCTTTCCCCAATGTTGACAGAGTCTGCAGAAGGCTACCGGTGCGAGAGGTGCGGGAAGGTGTTTACTTACAGATATTACAGAGACAAGCACCTCAAGTACACCCCATGTGTGGACAGGGGGGACAGGAAGTTTCCCTGTTCTCTCTGCAAACGATCCTTTGAAAAGCGGGACCGGCTCCGGATCCACGTCCTTCACGTCCATGAGAAGCACCGGCCTTACCTGGTGAGCACTCCCTCAACACGAATCGATCGCTGAGGCTGGTGGGGAGGGCGGAGCAGGTGCGAGTTAGGAGGCGGACAGCCTGGCCAACTGACTGGCCGGGGTCACCGTTTCCACGCGTCTTCCGTCGGCCCTTCAGCGACGCTGGATGAATTGCATGGGGTCACGGCCTTGGCAGTGCCAGGCAGGATCTGGAGCAGAGCCCCCTCCTGAGATGACAGTACAGGTCTTGGACATCTGTCCTCCTGTCAGGAGTGGACCCTCGCCAGGGCTGGGGAGAGCCATTGCTTGTAGCTGTCCACAGAGTGAGCAAGAGCATTCCCTTTGGCCCTGGTGAGTTAAAGTAGAGGCGGACGTCCTCCGAGGGCAGTGAGGTCACAGCTGTAACTTTCTTTTCCTCCTCAGTGTTCTATCTGTGGGAAATGCTTCTCGCAGTCCTCCAGCCTGAACAAGCATATGCGGGTGCACTCTGGAGACAGGCCATACCAGTGTGTGTACTGCACGAAGGTACGTGGGGTGCCCACCCAGGGTCCGGCTGGAGCCCTGCGCAGCCTCCAGGCTCAGAACTGGAAGCCTGAAGCCCAGCTGCTAAGGCATTCAGTTAGCGGCTAGCTTGGTCCTCATCGCCACTCCCAAATATGCCTGACTTTGCTGAAGCAGGTCAGATCTGGCCCAGGTTTTCAGAATTTGGTGATTGTAGACACTGCAACAAAAAATTTAAAAGCATAGATTTAGGCAGAGTTGGAGCCTGGCTTCGGAAACATACCTACTCCGCAGCCTCGAACAAGTCCACTTATTAGCTTGTCTCATGCCTAGTCCTGCAGTGGTAATAGGATGTGGAGTGGGTGGATTCCCTAAGTCTCGGTAGGTAAACCTCCCCTGGCATACTACAACTACCACTGGAAAGCTAGACTCCTATTACTGCATTTTTAGTTGTTGTTGTTCATTGTGGGGCTTGAACTCGAGGCCTGGGCTCTTTTGCTCAAGATCAGTGCTCTACCACTTTGAGCCAAAGTTCCACTTCCTTTTGGGTGTGGGCAGTTGTGGGTCTTGGATTCAGGGCCTGAGCACTGTCCCTGGCTCCTTTCTGCCCAGAGATAGCACTTGAGCCACAGTGCCACTTCTGGCCGTTTTCTATTATTATGTGGTGCTGGGGAATCGAACCCAGGGCTTCATGTATGCAAGGCAAGCACTCTTGCCACTAGGCCATATTCCCACCCCCACTTCCATTTTTTGAGTGGTCAATTAGAGTAGTTAGTAAGTTGTCATAAGAGTCTTATAAGGACTTTTCTGTCCAGACTGGCTTCAAACCGCAATCCTCAGAGCTCAGCCTCCTGAGTATCTAGGATTAATGGCGTGATCCACCGGTGCCAGGCCCAGCATCCACTTTTTAAGGTGTGAAGGCTTAGATTGGGAGATTGAGACATTGTTGATGTGGTGTTTGATCTATGTCATGAGGAACATTGGGTTCTTAAAATGAAGGGGGAGCTAAAGTAATGACAATAACATGACAACGCTTTACAAAGACGATAGCAAATTAGCTCAGGTTCTATTTTGATGATGTACATGTTCTGTCCAATGTGTAGCCATTACTACTTATGGATGTATTTATTACTACACATTAGTATAGGTTGCTATTTGAGTTCATATAAACACATTTGGCTGGGCTTGGTGATTTATGTCTATAGTCCCAGCTACGCAGGAGGCAGAGATTTAGAGGCATATGCCTCATGCCAGCGTTGGAAAACTTAGTGAGAGCCCATAACCTAGGCTCCAATTAGTGAAATTTCAACCAGTAAACTCAGCATGGTGATCCACATCTTTAATCCCAGCAAGGAGAGAGGCCTAGGTAGTTCACTTGACCACTTTAACCATGTGTTTTATGTCCATGTCTTTGGAATCCCTCTCTCCAAGTAAGTCATTTTCTTTTCCTATGTTTGAAACGAGGTATCCCTGTGTAGCCTAGACTGGCTTTGAACTCATGATCCTTAACCAGGAAGAATGTGCTGGAATTACAGACATGGACCACCATGCCAGGCATCCCAAAGCCTCCCCCCACACACACCCCTTTTTTTTTTCTGGCACCGGGGCTTGAACAACTCTGGAACCTCAGGCCCACTTGAGCTTGATTGCTCTGCTAGCACCCGACCACTTGAGCTACAGTTCCATCTCATTTTCTGAAAAAATCGTTAATGTGTTATCTGCAAATGACGAAGGTCAGGAAATAGTAGTGAAGTAAATAAAGGGAAAGATTGTTTTTTACAAGAAAAAAAAGGAACCAAGAACAGGTACCAAAACACATTCATTGAAGGACCTGAGAATCTAGCCAAGTGGTGTCACTGCGTGGGAGTTTCTTTTAAAAATAAGAATGGAGCCGATCCGCGGTTGGTATTTATAATCCTGGCCGCTCAGGCGCCTGCGATCTGAGGGTTGTGGCCCGCCTGGGGGGAGGGCGCCTGCGGGGATTCTGGTCTCCCGTGGACGATCAGAAAAGCCCCCTGGAGAGGGCCTGGGTGGCGCGGAGACCCTGAGCCCTGGCCCCGGCCGGGAAGCGCGAGGCGGGGCGGCCCGGAAGGGTGGCGGCCTCAGCCGGCTCTCCTCCCCTCTGCCCCTTCGGCCTCTCTGCAGAAATTCACGGCGTCCAGCATCCTCCGCACGCACCTCCGGCAGCACTCGGGGGAGAAGCCCTTCAAGTGCAAGCACTGCGGGAAGCCCTTCGCCTCGCACGCCGCCCACGACAGCCACGTGCGCCGCTCGCACAAGGAGGGCGGCGAGGGGGGCCCCTGCCACCTCTGCGGGGCCTCCAGCCCGGGCCGGGGAGCGCCCTGCGCCCACGCCGAGCCCTGAGACGGGCCGGCGCTGCGCCCCGGCACCCAGAGCCCCGGCGTCCGGGCCAGCGGAGACCTCGCCGTTCCCGCGCCCTGGTGCTGCGCCCCGGCACCCAGAGCCCCGGCGTCCTGGGCAGCAGAGACCTCGCCCTTCCCGCGCCCTGGCGCTGCGCCCCGGCACCCAGAGCCCCGGCGTCCTGGGCAGCGGAGACCTCGCGCACCCAGAGCCCCGGCGTCCTGGGCAGCAGAGACCTCGCGCACCCAGAGCCCCGGCGTCCTGGGCAGCGGAGACCTCGCCCTTCCCGCGCCCTGGCGCTGCGCCCCGGCACCCAGAGCCCCGGCGTCCTGGGCAGGAAGACCTCGCCGTTCCCGCGCCCTGGCGCTGCGCCCCGGCACCCAGAGCCCCGGCGTCCTGGGCAGGAAGACCTCGCCGTTCCCGCGCCCTGGCGCTGCGACCCAGGGCCTTGGCACCTCGCGCACCCAGAGCCCCGGCGTCCGGGGCAGCGGAGACCTCGCCGTTCCCGCGCCCTGGCGCTGCGCCCCGGCACCCAGACTCCCGGCGTCCTGGGCAGGGGAGACCTCGCCCTTCCCGCGCCCTGGCGCTGCGCCCCGGCACCCAGAGCCCGGCGTCCTGGCGCGGATGGACGCGGGGATGGACGCGGCCGTGGCTGGTGCTCGCGGAAACGCTCTGCACTGCCGCGCGCGAGGACGAGCCCACCCAGGAAGAGCGGAAGTGTAGGGAGGTGGGTGCTGAAGAGGAGTCAGAAGGCCCAGCAGGCCCCCGGACCCCCGGACGAACGGACTCCCTCCCGAGGCACTGGGAAGCGCTTCGGAGGGTGTGATCCATTCCAGGCCGGGCCTTGTCTCCACTGTTTGCCTTGGGCCCCCAGTTGTACATTGTCTATGGCCACTTGCTGGTGAGCTTTATCAAGGAACCAGAGTTTGCAAAAATTCATGTCAGGGCTTCATTGGTATTGTAACTAAGTCTTTCATTTTTTATTGCTATTGTTATTTGTTGTTATTTAGCTAGTACCAACATTTGAACTCAGAGCTTTGCACTCTTGCTTGGCTTGCTTGTATGGCTTGGTGCCCTACCACTTGAGCCATACCTCCAGTCTGGCTTTTTGCTGGCTAATCGGACATCCTTTTCTGTACGGATTGGCTGTAAATCTCAATCCTCCTGAAGTTAGGAATACAGGAATTACAATGGTGTCCAGCTGGAAGGAGCCTTTTCGATTGACTCCCTTTCTATCCCATGTGAAGACAAGCAAAAACAAACTGAAACAGTCACATAAAATACTTGAAACAAGGAGCCAGGCACTGGTGACGCGTGCTCATAATCCTAGCAGAGAGCGGAAGCTGTGGCTCAAAGCCAGCCTAGGGAGAAAAGTTGGTGAGATTCTTACTTCTAACAAATCAACAAAAATCCAGGAGAGGAGGCATGGCTTAAGTGGTAGAGCACCAGTCTTGAAGGAAAGAGCTAAACTGAGCAGCCCTACAGTCAAGCCCAGGCACTGGCTTTTTTTTTTTTTTTAAGTTAAAAACATAGAGACAAGTGTTTTCTATGAAACAAACCCTAGCCACAAGGGATACAGCCCATTCCTAGCTGCGGTCCTGTTGGCCGCCTGGGCACTCATTGTCTTCTACCTCTCCATGGCCTGTAGTTTGGGGAGGGGGGGGGAGGAAGGAATTCAATCTAGAATGGCCGCCCTGCCAGCTGGGTCCCAGCTCTCTGCGCAGTAGAATGTAGTGAAGGCGGAAGCAGTGACGGATTTTCCCCTGGGGAATGCGTGGCCTTCACTAGGGTCCAGTAATTTTTCCTAATGGGAATGTGCCCTGTTGTTTTAAGACTGTTTTAATTCATGTTAATTAAGTTGGAACAATGGTCTTTGAAAAGGGGGGAGCTCATCAGGTAATTGGCAGCCTTCCTTTGCTACTCAAAAATATATTGCTTGAAACATTTTCTTAATGTGTATGAGTTTGTACTTTATTTTTTAAATCAGACAGTAAAGCAAGCGTGGATAAAGCTGGTGTGGTTCTCATTTTTTCATGCATTGAAAAACTGTTCTTCAAACTTGAATAGCAGGAAGTATAAGGGTTTTGTGTGTGTGTGTGTGTGTGTGTGTGTGTGTACTTTTTAGTCAATTACTCATGTAAAAGCATTCATGCCTGATAATACTGTATTGGGTGGGGCATGAGTTCTACACTTGATAGAAAATTCTGAGGACCAGTTCATTCTGTTTGACTTGGTAGAACAGTTTTGATCATACAGTCCCAGTTTTTTAAATGTTATTGTTTTTGTATTTTGGTTTTGGTGCAGGTGATGGGGCTTGAATTCAGGCCGTGGGCATTGTCCCTCAGTTTTTGTGCTCAAGGCTAGTGCTCTACTTTGAACTACAGCTTCATTTCTGGCTTTCATTGGTTAATGAGAGATAAGAGTCTCACAGACTTTCCTACCCTGGGTGTCTTTGAATGGCGATCCTCAGATCTCAGCCTCCTGAATAACTAGGACTATGAGTGACAGACAATTGAGTCTGTATGTGTGGGGTGGGGTGGGTATCGGTGTGCACGTGTGCTAGGGGTTGAATTCAGGGCCTTACATTCATACTTGGCTTTTCCACTCAAAGCTAGCATGCCACTTGAACCAATTTTGGTTTGAGAAATAGATCATAATATCTTTTCCAAAGCACTTACATTTATTTCTTTTTCTTTTTGGTCCAGACCTGGGGCTTGAACTCAAGGGTTGGACCCTGTCCTTGCTTTTCTGTTCAAGGCTAGTGTTGTACTACTTGGACTACAGCTCTACTTCAGCTTTTTTTGGTAGTTAATTGGAGGTAAGAGTCTCACAGACTTTGCTGCCCCTCCTGGCTTTCAACTGTGACCACAAATCTCAGCCTCCTGAAGAGCTAGGATTAAAGGTTTGAACCACTAGCACTTGGCTCAAATTATTTTTTGTATTTTATTGATGTATATTGTGTAAGGTTTTCTAATTGTAATAGTTTCACTCATGCATATAACGTGCTTTAATCAACTATATCCTTACAACTCTTATCTCCTTCAGTACTGGTGTTTGAATCTGGGCTTTGTGCTTGCTGTGAAGATGTTCTACCACTTGAGCCTCAACTGTTTCTTCAAAGTGTATTTTACATATTTCTAAAGATGGTCCAAGCCAACTTTATAACAATTGTAAATAGACTAGATAGGAGCTGGGCACTGGTAGCTCACACCTGAATCTTAGCTACTCAGGAGGCTAAGATCTGAGGATCTTGGTTTGAAGTCAGCCCAGGCAAGAAGGTCCCTGAAACTTTTATTTCCAATTATACATCAAATAGCCAGAGATGGAGATGTGGCTTAAGTAGTAGAGCGCTACCTTTGAGAAACAAAGCTAAGGACAGAGCCCAAACCCTGAGTTCAGGACTCAGGACAAATAATTAAAATAACGAATCTTACCTATAACATAATGAATAATTATGTAGTATGACGTGCTAAGAGGAATGAGATGCAAACGTTTCCCTCCTTGTAAGCTATTAAGAGAGTTGTACCAGTTTGATTAATACTATTCCTTCAATGATTCTGAGAGATGTGTTTCCTTCACCATAATTATCACTTGGAAATGTGTTCAAAATGCAGGTTCACTGGCCTTACCTAGTGGGTCAGAAAGACTGGAGGTGGAGCTCAGCTCTCTATTATTTGAGAATCCCATTGCCCAATGCTTTACTTGATCCCTCCCCTCTTCGTTCCTGTAACAGCAATGGGTGAAATTCAGTAGCATGGCGATTTGGTAAAGCCCACAAAGCTATCCTAGAAGAAGGCATCCAGATACCAATTTCAGCAGAAAGCAGGCTCACAGGTATGAATGGATATTGGCACAATGCCTTTGGTCATTTTGAGACCCAGAAAAAAATTACACTCAAAGCAGGAAAGTGCCCATGCTACTGAGGGGGCTCTTCATGGACCTCAAGGGTGTCCTAGGACCCTAGGAAGTTGGCAGTTTCAGTGAACAAAGCTGTCAGCGTAGACAGGTGTTTGCTTGGGATGCCAGGGGGCCTTTCAGGTCAGTTTTGCATCCATCAAGTCAGCTTAGGATGTAGCCACAGGTATCAGACAGCAAAGGAGCAACGGCCAATCACAGTTTGATAGAGGTAAAATGACAAATCCTGACTTAGACCTGTTACAGGTGAAGTTTACTATTAGGTTTTACGTACTTTCAGGATTTCTTGGGTGGGTCAGGGAGTGGAATGTGATTGCACTGAGCAGGACATTCTTTCATTGGATGCTGGGTACTATGATACTAGAGTATTTTATCGTAGTTCTTGTTGATAGAGTAAAAATTATTTTGAAAGAGAAAGTATAAAGAATAATAGAACTAAATGTGTCTCTTATCACTCCATTAAGTATTTTAAAAGAATACATATTCAAGAAGTTTGTAGTGCTTCTGTCCACAGATGAAGTTTTTACCTTATCACATGGTTGACTTCAAGTAACTTAAAATAAATTGCAGTAATTTAAAATGAGATCATTTTCCTGACATAGTTTTTAATAATAAATTATCGGAATTCTTGAGATTCTTTACTGATACATGCTTTAATATTATGTAAATTCTTTGTAGATTTATAAATCTTATTTTGGATTTCTAGCCAAGGACTTTGTACTGAAAGCAGTTTTTTTGGTCGAGAAGATACAATATCATCCCAACCTTGATTCTCACACATTGTTGAACAGAGTTCAATATTTCTCTTTTTGTTTCTGTTTGGGTTTGTGTTGACATTTATATCAGGATAAAATACATTTTTTCCCCTCCATTCTCAAATTCACTTACTGAGATAAGGGAGAGGGCTAAGAAGCTAACACAGCACACAACAGCCATCTCATTCTCCTCAAGCTTGTTTTCAATGGTAATAGAGCTTTTTCAAGCTGAGTTCAAGCTCAGAAGAAAGAAAGAAGACCGGTCTGGAGCAGTGAAGTGGCACCTTGGGAGACCCCTTGCCAAGCAGGCTGGAGGTGTTGGACTTGGTCCCCGGTACTGTCTGTCAGAGGGGGAAAAAAAGCAAAAGCAAAACCAAAAGCCAGATGATAACGATAAAAGTAAAGTTCATCATTTGTAGAATGATCAAAGTGGGCTTGTGGTTGCAGCTGTTTATTTACTTATGCACCATCCCACCTTGAGCCCAAACTTTCTAATAATAAACAATAGATTAGGAATCCATAGAAAGAAAGAAAACTAACCATCCACTTACCTAGATTTAGTGTTTTAATTCTCAAATAGAAAGGGCTTGCTGGTGATGGAGGAGGCCCTTTATCAAATTTCCATAAGGCTAAGAATCACTGCCAATACTAGGTACCCAGGAGGTGGAGGATTGCAATTCAAAGCCAGCCCAGGCAGGAAAGTCCGTGAGACTCTTGTCTCTAATAAGCTATGGAAAAGCTAAACGTAGTTGTGGCTCAAGTGATAGAGTACTAATCTTGACAGCCCAGGTATACATACCCACACATTGCCACAATGTAGCTCATAAATACATAGTTACTATGTTGATATGTATTAGCTGGATGTGGTATCATGAACCTGCTCTTTCAGCTGAAGCAGAGGGATTCTAAGTTCGAGGCCAGCTTAGGAAGCCTAACCAGACCATAGGTCCAAAATTAACTAGCTCATGAATTAGGCAGAACAAAAAAAAGTTTACTTTTTAAAAAGGAACAAAATTTGATGTATGCTACTACATATGGTATGAATGAACCTTGGGGACATTACGCTAAGTTAAATAAGCCAATCACGGAAGGGTAAATATGATGTGATTCCTAAAGTGCAAAAAGATAGAATTGGAATTGTGATTTATGAAGAGTTTCAGGGACAGATGGATGGAAGCAATATGCCACTGAGCTGTTTACTTAATAATGATAAACTTGGCTTTATGTATTTTAGCACAAGTTTTTGCTTTTGTTTTTTTAAGATGTGATCTTCCTAGCTGCCTAAGATGATTTGAAACTTTCTATGCTGCCCAGGTTGTCCTCAAACTCAAAATTCATCTGGATCAGCTGACAAGTATACAGCCCCTAGTACATTTTCTTTTTAAATTGATGAGCCTAGGTTATGGCTCAAAGTGTCAGAGCACCTGCCTAGCAAGTTTGAGGCCCTGAGTTCAAACCCCAGTACCACAAATTTTAAAAAATCAGTATAAAAACGTTATCATGCGGCTGGGAATATGGCCTAGTGGCAAGAGCGCTTGCCTCGCATACATGAAGCCCTGGGTTCGATTCCTCAGCACCACATATATAGAAAACGGCCAGAGATGGCGCTGTGGCTCAGGTGGCAGAGTGCTAGCCTTGAGCAAAAAGAAGCCAGGGGCAGTGCTCAGGCCCTGAGTCCAAGGTCCAGGCCTGGCAACACCCCCCCCAAAAAAAACCTTAATGTATTTGTATATATATGTACGTATGTGTACATATGTATACACACATGCACATATATATGCACATACGTTTTATTTGAATAATTTTAAGTGACGTGAGGCTTTGATAGGCTTTCTTTCTGAGCTCTGATTGTTTGCCTGCTAGCTGGGCTTTATTTCTCCTTCACTGACTGTGATTCAAGGGGGCTGGATGCTCCAGAAAGCCTCACTTTTCCGAGTGTTTATGCCCGGTGCCCTCTCTCTAAGAGGCTACCTGTCACTTTCTACTTGAGCTCTCCCAGGACTGCTGACCACCAGCTGACATATTACCTGCATTGATTCTCCAAGAGCTGTCAAGGTGGAGGGAAAGACTAGTGCAAGGCGGCCCTGGGCTCGTAGCTGAGTGGGATCATAAATGCCCCCATTAAAGGTTTCATTCAATAACAATCTTTGTGAGAGTAAATGGACAGTGTTCTCCCACCCCCACATGGAATGCAGAGGGCATTATCAATGGGCAGAGAGCTCTGGGCTGGCAGTATCAGTTTCCACATTTTCAAGTGATTCCTTTAATGAAAAGCTGCATTCTTTTCAGACCATAAAACATGCAGGAAAAGTCTATTCATTTAGCTGTTGAACATATTAGCTTATTTATTTATGGCTAATGCTGCCCTCAACATTCCCCCGGTGTAGACTTAACACGACGATTGCTTGATAAATGGCTAAAGTAATCAGTGAGTACTGAGTCTGGAGCCGCTCGGTGCTAGATCCAAACCAGCTCGACTCCGAGTCAGCTCAGCGCGGTTTCTCGCCTGTCGGGAGTGGGAAGAACCGGGGCTCTGCGCCGCGGTGCTCCCTGAGGTTGGGGTCCAGAACCTGGTTCGTTGTTTCTGTCTTTTAAACGATGGCCAGCGGTCCTCCCCTGCTAATGACCACTACCGAAATGGGGGCGCAAGTGGAGTTAGGGAAGCCCCGGTTCTCCGTCCGGTCCCCGCGTCGTGGCGGCGGCGGGGGCGGCGGGGGCGGCGGGGGCGGGCGGGGCGGCGTCCGCCGGTTCACCGCGCGCCGGGAAGGCCGCGCCCGGGTCGGGAGCGCGCAGAGCCGCCCCGGGGCCCCGGGTTCCCGCGTCCCGCGCCCCGCCGGTTTCGTTCCCACTTGGTCTGGAGTAGGGCGGGTGCGGCCTCACCCTGACGACGCCCCTTCCCGCCCGGCCGGCCCGCAGCGGGGGGGGGGGGGGGGGGTCCGCAATCCCCGCGTCCCGCGCCGCGTCCCGGGGAGGGGCCGCTGAGGTCGCCAGGGGTGGCGGCCCGGGCGCCGGCGGGGCGCGGGAGGCAGCTCCGGCCGAGCCGCAGCCCCGAGTCCGCGGGGGCTCCCGGGGCTCCCGCATCCCGGCCGGGCGCGGGAGGGAGGGCGGGCAGCGGGGGGGGGGGGCGGCCTGTGCGCCCCACCCCCTGGGGCTCCCGCATCCCGGCCGGGCGCGGGGCTCGGCGCGCGGGGGCCTGGCGGGGGCCGGCGCGTCCCGCCGCTGCGGGAGCCGCGGTGCGGGGCCCGGTGGACGCGGGTGGGGAAGGAGCCGCGCCATCGGCGGCGAGGGGACGGGAGCGGGGAGACCGCGGGGCCTCGGTCAGGGCGACTCCCCGCGCAGCCACGCACAGCACGCAGCGCCCCCCCCTTCCCCGCCACCCCGACCACCGCTGCGGTGTGCTTTCCAAACGGGACACCGACGAGCTGCGCGCACGCGCACGGACACACGCGCACTCACACGCGCACTCACGCGCACTCACGCACGCACACACTTTTAAATCGGCTAGCCCGAGGCCGCCCGGTGTGGCCCCGGCTCGAAGCTCACGCACGGCCCCACGCACGGCCACCCCCGCCCGGCGTCTCCAGTCGCGGGAACCGCAGTGCGCCACGCGGCCTCCCGCCGCCTTCCCGCTGGCCGCGCGCGCCCGCCCGCCCGCCCGCGTCCCTCCCCCGCCCGGGGCTTGAACGCGGGGCCCCGGCCTGGCGGAGGTTTTTAAAGGACGCCACGCGGTTCCCTCCTGGGAGCCCGGCGCCCGCGGGGCCTGCGCGGGTTCCCGGGGGCGGGGGGGGGGGGCCGGGACGGCGCCCGCGGGGCCTGCGCGGGGCGAGCGAGCCCGGCCCGGCCTGCAGCCTCGGTGACCGCGGAGCCCAGGGCGTCGGCCCGGCAGGGCGCGGGCAGCACCGAGGCCCCCCGCGGACACAGCCCCGCGCCCCGACGCCCCGCGCCCCGACGCCCCGACGCCCCGCGCCCCGCGCCCCGCGCCCCGCGCCCCGCGCCCCGACGCCCCGCGCCCCGACGCCCCGACGCCCCGCGCCCCGACGCCCCGCGCCCCGACGCCCCGACGCCCCGCGCCCCGACGCCCCGACGCCCCGCGCCCCGACGCCCCGACGCCCCGCGCCCCGCCGCCCCGCGCCCCGCCGCCCCGCGCCCCGCGCCCCGCGCCCCGACGCCCCGCGCCCCGACGCCCCGCGCCCCGACGCCCCGACGCCCCGCGCCCCGACGCCCCGACGCCCCGCGCCCCGACGCCCCGACGCCCCGCGCCCCGCCGCCCCGCGCCCCGCCGCCCCGCGCCCCGACGCCCCGACGCCCCGACGCCCCGCGCCCCGCGCCCCGCGCCCCGATGCCCCGCGCCCCGCGCCCCGCGTCCCACCAGCGGACTCCCTGGAATTCACTAGACCGTGTGGTTGGCAGGGAAATGGAGGAGCCGAGAACTCACAGCTCACACCGACGGGAGGAGCCGGAGAGACGGCAGCGCTTCCCCGAGGGGGGGCTGGGTCTAGAGCACACCCGACACACCGCTCACACTCAGACCCGGACACACCGCTCACACTCAGACCCGGACACACCGCTCACACTCAGTCACACCCGAGGACACAATCACACAGACCCGAGGACACAATCACACATAGACCCGAGGACACAACCGCTCACACTCAGACCCGGACACACCGCTCACACTCAGTCACACCCGGACACACCGCTCACACTCAGACCCGAGGACTCAACCGCTCACACTCAGACCCGGACACACCCGCTCACACTCAGACCCGGACACACCGCTCACACTCAGTCACACCCGAGGACACAACCGCTCACACTCAGACCCGGACACACCGCTCACACTCAGTCACACCCGGACACACCGCTCACACTCAGACCCGGACACACCGCTCACACTCAGACCCGGACACACCGCTCACACTCAGTCACACCCGAGGACACAACCGCTCACACTCAGACCCGGACACACCGCTCACACTCAGACCCGGACACACCGCTCACACTCAGTCACACCCGAGGACACACCCGCTCACACTCAGACCCGGACACACCGCTCACACTCAGACCCGAGGACGCACCGCTCACACTCAGTCACACCCGAGGACACAATCACACAGACCCGAGGACACAATCACACATAGACCCGAGGACACAACCGCTCACACTCAGACCCGGACACACCCGCTCACACTCAGACCCGGACACACCGCTCACACTCAGTCACACCCGAGGACACACCGCTTACACTCAAACAACTGTAAGTGTATTTATCGTCCTTATTTTCTTTTTCTATTATGCTTTCTATACTTACATAGAATTATATAATAGCCTGTCATTAAATTGTAATATATTGTGTAATATATGTTAACACACTACACCAATGCATATTTATATGCACACGCTATTATAGATAATATTCATATAATTTGAATATATAATATATAAGTATAAACCGTATTTATATATAATTGAACATTAGGTACCTTCTAAATATATGCATTTATTATACTATATGTGCTATAAGAATGTCACAATTATGTTTTATACTGCAGTGCTGTAGAATACTATAATTTTTATTATAAAGTATAGGATTATTGTGGTCTTCGTCGTGTTTCCTGTCGTTTTGAGCCCGGGATGGGATGGGATGGGGTGGGGTGGGGTGGGATGTGATGGGTGGGGTGGGAGGGGTGGGGTGGGGTGGGCGGGGTGGAGTGGGAGGGGTGGGGTGGGGTGGGGCTCTCCGGGCTCCACCTCAGCCTCCTAAGCCCTGGGGGCGGTGTGCGACCCGTTACCCCTCCCTGGAGGTGAGAAGAACGGCACGCGGGGCCTTGGGTGCGGGGCTGGCGCTCCACCCCTGGGCCGCAGCTCCCCGGCGGGCGGGGCCTTGGGTGCGGGGCACGCGGGGCCTTGGGTGCGGGGCTGGCGCTCCACCCCTGGGCCGCAGCTCCCCGGCGGGCGCCCGGGGCGGGTGGGGGCGAGCGGAGCTGGGCTGCGGTTCCCGGGGTCGTTGGCCCCCGCGGACGGCGGCTGCGGCCCTCGGAGCTCCGCGCGCGGTGGCCGTCACTCCCCCCCTCCCCTCACATCTAGCGGTCGGGCCGCGGTTTGCGTGCGGGGCCGGGCCGGCCTTCGGGGGAGCCGGGCTGGGTGCGGCGGCCCCGGGCAGTGGCTCCGGACCGGGCGCCGGCACCACGCGCCCTCCCCGCCCGCCCGCCTCACCCTCCCCTCCCCCCCCCCCCCCCCCCCCGTCCCGTCGTGCGGACCCGGAAAGCCTTCCACCTGCGTCCTCGCTGAGCCCCCACTGCGGGGCAGAGCCCCCCTCCTGTGTCTCCCCCTCCTCCCTCCCTCCCCTCTCCTCTCCTCCCCTCCCTGTTTCATTCACTCATTTATTTTTTTGGCCAGTCCTGGGCCTTGAACTCAGGGCCTGAGCACTGTCCCTGGCTTCTTTTTGCTCAAGGCTAGCACTCTACCACTTGAGCCACAGCGCCACTTCTGGCCTTTTCTCTATATGTGGTGCTGGGGAATCGAACCCAGGGCCTCATGTATGCAAGGCAAGCACTCTACCACTAGGCCATATCCCCAGCCCCTATGTGTGTATTTTTATGTTTTTATGCACAATACATATTTACTATGATTTCCCATGCTGGTACTCAGAGCCTCGGTGCTGTCGTTTAGCTCTTCTGTGGGCACAGCTCTACTTCTGGGTTTGGGTGGTTAATTGGAGATAAGAAGCTATTTATTCCTAGACTCCTGACTGGTCTGACTTTGAACCACAGTGCTCAGATCTCAGCCTCCGGAGTAGCTAGGATGATGGCATGAACCACAGCACCCGGCCCACACACTTAGGTTTATATATAATGATACATCTGGGCTGGGAATATGGCCGAGTGGCAAGAGAGCCTGCCTCGTATACATGAAGCCCTGGGTTCGATTCCCCAGTACCACATATATGGAAAACGGCCAGAAGTGGCGCTGTGGCTCAAGTGGCAGAGTGCTAGCCTTGAGCAAAAGGAAGCCAGGGACAGTGCTCAGGCCCTGAGTCCAAGGCCCAGGACTGGCAAAAAACAAAACAAAAAAATAAAACAACTTGCTCCTGCACCCACCACTGCTTAGCCGAGAGGGTGAGCAGCAATAGAATGCGCACAACACAAGGGTCTCGGGAGTCCTCACTAACTGGAATGTGTCCAACTCAGTCAGATATTCCCTTCTATTGTATTATTAAAAGAGTTTATCATTAGTGGGCTACTCGTGTCTCACTCCTGTAATCCTACCTACTTAGGAGGCTGACGCCCAGAGCATCAAAGTTCAAAATCAGCTGGGTGCTCACACCTGTAACCCTAGCTTCTCAGGAGGCTGAGATCGGAGGACCTTCTGTTAGAAGCCCGTTTGGGAAGGAAAGGCCCTGAGATGCTCATCTCCAATTAATCACCAGAAAATCAGGAGTGGCGCTGTGGCTCAAGTGGTTAAGAGAGTGCTAGCCTTGAACAAAAAGAAGCTTAGGGACAGTGCTCAGCTCCTGAGTTCAAGCTCCAGGACTGGGAAAAATTTCTCCTCTGATTAACCAGGTGTGGCTCAAGTGGTTAAGAGTACCAGTGAAGGAAGCTCCGGAAGCACTGAGCTCAAACCTTGGTGCTGGCCTGTTTGTTGGTCATTGGTCTGTTAGTCCACTTCATGTGCTCAGAAAAGATTGCTGGGTTTATAATGTAGCTCAGGGCCATGTTTGCTTAGCACAAGTCAGGCCATTTCTATGATTTACCATGAAACATTTTAAGCACATTTTCTCAAATTCCAAACTGTGCTTTCATTATCCATTTGTTCCCCTCATTCTAGATATTTCCCCTTTTTCCTGATCCTGGGAAGTGGGTTGGCGGTTGAGCTTTCTTGCTCACTGGTGCTCTAGTAGTTGAGCCATGCCTCCATCTGGCACTTTGTGGTTAATTGGAAATGGAGGAGTCTTGCAATCTTTTCTCCTCAGTCTGGCTTTGAACTTTGATCCTACAGGCCTCAGTTTGCTGAGTAGCTAGGATTGTATTGTTCCTTTTTCTACTTCCCTTTTCCTTTTCAAAAACATAGCTCCGCACTAAAACATATTCAGTGTCTACTCTTACTGGGCAATTCGATCCCTTGGATAAAAATAGAACAATAAAAAATTGAAAATAATACTCCTAAAAGAATTTTGCACACAAAGTTGGAAGAAAAGAGATTAATACTGTGAAGTAGTTTGGTAGACATTGTAATATTTTTTTCAATTTGATTTGGGGCAGATGATTTAGGAGCATTATGTCACAGTGACCATTTTCTTGCATAAAAATACATTTCTAGTTTTGTTTCCTTAGGGTGATTTGAGCTAACTTTGGGTACTGATTGAACATTTGCTCTAAGTCATGTAAAAGGCTTCTTACTAGACATTGATCTGTTGATTTTTAAAATTCTTCTAAGAATTAGATTGTCCATTATGTTTCAGGCTGGAAAAAAGAAGCAATATGAATAACGAATGTCCCAGAAATGTCCACAGGCTGCATATGTACATTTTTTGTAGTCATATTGAACATGTCTCATTTAAAGAGTGCGACCTTGAATTGTCATTGCTCTACAAAACGTGGATGGGTTAGGACATCCATTAATGTCCCAGAACAAATGCTGTAACAGAATCCCCAAGGGAGACAAGGGTTTTACTAGTCTCCAGACACAAGAATCCATTTGTTGAAGCATATGCTGAGTCCGATGAGCTTTAAATGAAGTTAATTTTGATACCAGACCTAACGAGGCGAACAACCAAGCAACTGAGTAAGGTGATGATTGCAGGCCCCTCTGAAGAAAAAGCTACTGCATTTTTCTTTATATTGTCACCTGCAGTTGTTTTGTTTGTTTCTCTAGCAAGGCCATATTGGACAAGCCAAGGAGTTTAGCCCAGGCGGGAAAATGTAGAGAGAATATTTTAAAAAAATGAGGAGAGAAAAATAAAAAAAATAAAAGGGATGGGTGAGAGTAAGGGGATAAAACCCAAGAGCTCCAAATCAGACTCTAGCTTGTGAAATCTGTTTTCAGGTTGTATCCACGCACCACAGGAAAAAAACAAACTTTGGTGCTAGAAGTATTAGCTAAATGGAGAAGCTCTGATCATCCTTTTTTATTTTGTCAACCAACTCAGGGTCTCGGTCCTCTCTCTGAGCTATTTTGCTGAATGTTAATGGTTTACCACTTTGAGCCACAGCTTCACTTCCAGTTTTCTGGTGGTTAATGGGAAATAAGAGTCTCACAATCTTTCCTGCTCTGGCTGGCTTTGAACCACAATCCTCAGATCTCTGCCTCCTGAATAGCTAGGATTATAAGCATTAACTACCAGTGCCCAGCTGCCCACCATCCTTTTTGTAACTGAAAATGTTTTTAAATGTCTCCCCTTTGGGCTATTTGATTTTCACAGGAATTACTATATACTTTGTTTTAAATATGTTTTTTTAAGGGATAGTCTCACCATGTAGCCACAGATAGGCCACCATGTTGTTTTTGTTTGGGGTTTTGGGGGTTTTCTTGGCATGTATACCAGTAGTGGGATCATAGTTGGTTCTGTGCCACTTGAGCTGTGCTGTGCTACCAGTTCCACCATTTGGCTGGTTATTTGGAGCTAGAACTCTCACAGATTTGTCTGTCACAGCTGGCTTTGAACTATAATCCTCAGATCTCAGCCTTCTGAGTAGCTAAGATTATAGGCATCTGGCATATATTTTGTTATATATTTACTACACAGAATGCATTTTAAAAAAACAACTAAGGACTTTATCCTAGGGACATAAACAAATGATGTTGTCAGCACCTTCCCCCATCTGCAAGGGTTTGTGCACTGAATATTATAAAACATACTGATCACTTTGAAGAACTGGAACCAACACTAACTGACAAAGAACAACTTCGATGTAAATCATCGTAAAAGTTTTAAGAAAAACGGGCAATGAGGGGACCGTTTCCTAGTAAAGATGTTCACATTTTATCAAAAACATTCCATCTTAGCTGCAGTGTAACCAAATGGAAAAACAAACTTCACTATTACCCCTGGGTTCCAAACCCACTACTAGTGTCTGAAAGCTCCTGGCTCCATTATTTCCAGAGCTATCCCTACTACCCTGAAGGAGCAGGTAGACCGTCTCTTTGGTCCAGTCTTTGTGATATAGATGGTATATCTGGACATCAGCTCTGTAAACCAGGTGGCTGAGATCTTCCAGAAGTCAGATGAAACTGAACAGCTAACAGGTCAAATCTGACAGTGCAGCTGCTGGGATCCATGGTCTTCAGATGCTCTTCATATGTTTTTACAAATGCATCTCTTTCTCAGATTCATACTTGCCTAAGTTCCGGCTTCCTAGTGGGCGGGACCAGCAACATGGTATGAGACTCGTGGTTCGGGCCTCCTGCCTGAGACGGCTTTCCACCCAGCTCCTGCCTCCCGCCTCTGCCACAAAGCCTCCAACAGCCAGGCCTGCTAGCTCCCAGTCACAAGATGTTTCCAAATTCTGATTTTTGTCTTGTTTTCTTTTCTAGATGACACTCTCTTGCAGTTAGTGGTTTTTCTATGAAGATGTTGCTAGTTTTTGGCTACATGAAAGGCCTAATTTAGGGATGAGATGATGAGTGATAGTGAGGGAAAATCCTAGCAAGTTAGAAAAATTGAATGAATATGATTTGGGGTATAATTTAAAATAGGATGATAGGATGTTTAAGGTTGCTCTGCTATTTTAAAACACAACTCACTAGATAGTAAAAGTGAAACCCGGTGTTCTTTGTTTGTTTTTGATTTGTTTTGTTTTGCTGGTCCTGGGCTTGAACTCTGCGCCTGGGCACTGTCCCTGAGCTTCTTTTTGTTCAAGGCTAGCCCTCTACCACTTGAGCCACAGCGCCACTTCTGGCTTCTTCTGAGTTAGTTTACTGGAGATAAGAGTCTCATGGACTTTTCTGCCTGGGCTGGCTTTGAACCATGATTCTCAGATCTCAGCTTCCAGGGTAACTAGGATTACGGACAGGCCTGAACCACTACTGACTCTTGGCTAAGCCCACCGTTTTATTTTGCTTTCTGTCCCATCTCCAGAGTGTTTTTAAAGCAGAATATTCACCTTATAATACAACTCAGTCTGGGAATTAGGCTTGAATCCCTTTAGTTTTACTTTATTGAGGGAGGGGTGTGGTACTAGAGCTTGAACTCAGGGTTACACGCTGCCCCTCAGCTCTCTCACTGGAGGCTGATATTCTATCACTTGAATGACACTTCCACTTCTGGCTTTTTGCTGGTTAATGAAGGTAAGAGTCTCACCAACTGTCCTCCCCAGGCTAGCTTCAAACAGTGATGCTCAGAGGTCAGCCTCTTGAGGAGTTTGGGTTCCAGGGATTAGCCCTTGGCACTGGATAGGACTTCCTTAAGCTTTAGAATCACATGTGATTGGGGGGGGGGGGAGGAATAGAAGCAATGCTGGACCATCTCTGAAAATGATGCACGGCAATAGAACCGGAACCACATGGGGAAACCACGCTGATGGAAGGTCACTGCTTTCGCACGAATCTCTGAAAGCTAGAGAAGATGGGGGTGAAAGCAGTAGCATTTCTAGACCTATGGTTCTCAGAGACCGATTTTTCAACGCCCTAGCTTCTGGGCATTCGTTGAAAGTGCAAGTATTGAAGCTCAAGCCTGGCCGACAGTGTTCGCGTCCACAGGTGGTCAGGTGGTAGTGATGGACGATCAAGTTTGACAGTCCCTCCTCCAGAAGGAGGCTGTCCCTCAACGTGTTTATGGAGGCTCTGAAATGCAGTCAGAATGTAAATATGTTGAGAATATGTGATGCACATGAATTGACAGGTTCAGTGTGTAAAGATACTTTCGTGTAGCTCTGAATAAAATGCCTGACAGGAACAAGGGAGGAAAAGCTCCTTCTTAGCTCGTGGTTTCCGAGAGCTCAGTCTGGGGCCCCCTGACCCCATGGGCTTTGGCAGAGCGTCCTGGTAGGGAGAAGGGAGGTGGGTCTTAACTTCCTTGGGCATAGGAAGCAGAAACAGGGACTGTAGAAAGAGCTGGGGACAAGCTATAACCACAGAGACACACCCTTAATGCCCTACTTTCTCCAGCTATGCTCCACTTCTTCAAGTTTCCAGAACCTTCTAGAAGGAGACAACCAACTGGAGATCAAGCATTCAAAATATGAGCATCTGGGGGATGTTCTGTAATCAGACCATAGCAGTGTGGAAAAAGACAAGTACGGAAACTCACTAAGCTTTTTTTTTTTTTTTTTTTTTTTGCCAGTCCTCGGCCTTGAACTCAGGGCCTGAGCACTGTCCCTGGCTTCTCTACCTCTTGAGCCACAGCACCACTTCTGGCGTTTTCTATATATGTGGTGCTGAGGAATCAAACCCAGGGCTTCCTGTATGCGAGGCAAGCGCTCTACCACTAGGCCATATTCCCAGCCCCGCACTAAGCATTTTATTTCATTTTATTATTTTTTTTATCTTTTTTTTTTTTTTTTTTTGGCCAGTCCTGGGCCTTGGACTCAGGGCCTGAGCACTGTCCCTGGCTTCTTCCCGCTCAAGGCTAGCACTCTGCCACTTGACCCACAGCGCCGCTTCTGGCCGTTTTCTGTATATGTGGTGCTGGGGAATCGAACCTAGGGCCTCGGGTATACCGAGGCAGGCACTCTTGCCACTAGGCTATATCCCCAGCCCCTTATTATTTTTTTTAAATTCATTTGCCATTTTTGGGCCTGGGTGCTGTCCCCAAGCTACTTTTGCTCAAGGCTAGCACTCTACCCCTTGAACTACAGCATCACATCCAGCTTTTTCTGTGGTTACTTGGAGACTTCCAGCCCGGGCTGGCTTAGCACGGTGATTCTCAGATCTCATTCTCCTGCGTGGCTAGGGTGACAGGCCTGAGCCTCTGGTGCCCAGCTTTACTAATCATTTTACTTCGCTTGGTACTTGGGACTTGCTCCTGTAATCCTAGCTACTTAGGAACTTGAGATCTAGATGACAGCAGTTTGAAGCCAGGCTGGGGAAGGAAAGTCCATGAGACTCCATCTAAAAAATAATCATCAGCAAAAAGCTTAGTTGGAGGCATGGTTCAAGCAGCTCTGAGTTCACATCCTGGCATCTGAACCAAATTGATTTAGGCTACATGTTGCAATGATAATATTTTTGAAAGATTATGGGGTATGTAATTACTGTTTAAGTTAATTTCACGTCTTAAATTTTAATCATTTATTATATAAAATTCTTTTTTTCTTACAGTGCTGGGGAAGAAACCCAGAACCTTGTGCATACCCAGCAAATATTCAGCCACTGAGCTACATCTTGGCCTAATTTTTAATTTTATTTTTATGCATGGTTATTAGGAAATATAAAATAGCTCTTAGTGTTTAGTACTAGTATGGAATATTGAGACGTTCCCTCCGTGCTGGACAACTCCAGAGTAGGCACAGGTTTGGGGGAGGAGAGTTTCTTATCATGTGTTTTGTCCATTTCCTGCTGAGAGGGAATCGTCGTTATCAAAATTATCTTCTTACTCTGGCCTGCACAGTGTCATCACACGGTCCATGGCAGTCAGCAGAGTGTCTGTGAATGACTGGACACCAGTGGGTTCATGCCTGTGAACTGCTCAGGAGGCTAAGACCTGAGGATCACGTGCAAAGGAAAGTCCATGCGATTCTTATTTCCCATTAGCCACCAAAAAGCCAGAAGGCGGCTCAAGTAATAGAACACTAACCTTAAGAGAAAAACCAAAGGGACAATGCCCAGACCCTGAGTTTAAGCCCCAGTACCGCACATGCGCGAGCCTCCTTCCACATGATTATTGCCTTGTATATTCCAGTGTAATAGGTGTTAGAAGGATAAAGAAAGTGCATGTTTTCCTCCAACAGACATGATTCTGTCTTGAAATGAAATTGCCTCCTTAGTTTGCCCTTGCACAGTTTAGCCTCAGTGCCTTATTGATCAGAATTAGGAAGTTAATAAGGTTTGGGCTAATTAATCAGATGGGTAGGGACTGGAACTGCACTGCAAGGCTTAATAAAGTCATCAAATCTCTCAAGCCATGAAGAAAGTAATTAAGAGAAAAGGAGGCCTGTTATATAGTAACAGGAGACCAGGACAGGATAAGAGCAAGATAGAGAACCTCCATTTTCTTCTGTACACTTTTCTGATATAAATCAGACCCAATGACCACGGCACGTGGCTCAGCTTCCGATCAGAGAATTAAGTTGAATGAATTTATAAATCACCCCATTGGGTAATCTGCTTGTCCTAGAGTAAATGTCAATGAAATGGTACTTATATATAACAAATTCAGCCTTGGCCAGGTTCTGCAGAAATGAGTTCTTTGGGATAACCTGCAGTTGTCATTAATGATTGCAGTAAATTTCATTTATAAGCAATAAATAATTCAGTAGTTGATCATTCAACCGATTCTGAATGCCCTTGCTCCTAAACCTTCTGAGCCAGGTGTATTCCCAGGTATATCATCATCATCATCATCGTCATCGTCATCTGTGCCAGTATGGGGTTTGGACTTGGGGCCTTGCTTCCTTTTGCTTTCTCACTCAAGGCTGATTCTCTGCCACTCCAGCACCTCCACTTCTGGATTTTTGGTGATTAATTAGAGATAAGGGTCTCACAGAATTTTCTCTTTTTTTTGATTATATTTTTATTATAATTAAGTAGTGGGGCTGGGAATGTGGCCTAGTGGTAGAGTGCTTGCCTCATACATATGAAGCCCTGCGTTCGATTCCTCAGCACCACATATATAGAAAAAGCCGGAAGTGGCGCTGTGGCTCAAGTGGCAGAGTGCTAACCTTGAGCAAAAAGAAGCCAGGGACAGTGCTCAGGCCCTGAGGTCAAGCCCCAGGACTGGCAAAAACAAAACAAACAAATAATTAAGTAGTGTTGTCATTCAACAAAGCAGTTTATAAATACAGTGCATCTTGATCAATATTATCCCTCTCAACATTTTCTCTCATGGACTTTTTCTGCCCAGACTTTTCTGCCTGGGCTGGCTTTGAACCACGATTCTCAGATTTCAGCCTCCTGAGCAGGGGCGAGCCATTGCTGCTTGGCCTAATGATTCCTCCCCACTCAGAGGTAGCACAACTCCAGATTCATTGATGAAATGCTGTCTGAATAGCTGCTAGTCTTTTCTTATCAAGCTTCTTTTATCCCACTCTTCCCAACTTTGAGCCAAGATACAAATAAAAGATGTCACCATTATAGTTTCCACTTCATGGCTCTTTTTCCTTCTCAAGTAATTCTCCACTAAGCTAGCTGAGCTGGTGCCAAAAGGCATTCTACAAGGAGTCAACAATAGAGATAGTCCTGTTTCTCCTGATGTCTTTCTCAGTTTGTTAATTGTTAGTATTACAAAGAAACTACTGGTTTTTGTATGTTGAGCTTATCTTCTGTTGGGTTACTAAAAGGATTTATCAGAGATAAAACTTTTTTTGGTGGAATTTTTGGGGTATCTTAAGTACAGAACCATATCACTGGCAAATATGGATAATTTGGTCTCTTCCTTATTTAAATAGAGATTTATTTTTTTTGCCTTATTGCTCTGCCTAGGAATTCTAGTAGTATATGAAGTAAGAGTGGAGAGAGCAGACATCCTTGTCTCATCCTTCATGTTAGAGGAAATGCTTTTCGTTTTTCCTCATTTCATATGAAGTTGGCTACAGGTTTGACATATATTATCTTTTTTATGTTGAGATATGTTCCTCCTAATTTCTTCAGAAATTTTATCATAAAAGGATGCTAAATGTTGTCAGATGGTTTTCCTCTGTCAATTGAGATGATCATGTAAAGTTTGTCCTCGATTCTGTTTATATGTTGTATTACGTTTATTGATATGCGTGCGTACATGCGTGTGTGTGTGTGTGTGTGTGTGTGTTGAACCATCCTTGCGTTCTTGGAATAAAAATCAACTTGTTTATGGTATATGATCTTTTTAACATGTTGCTGGCAAGGCAAATGTTTTACTAAGAAGTTTTGCATGTGTGTTCATCAAGGAAATTGATGTATAATTTTGATTTCTTTGTTGTGTCCTACTGGATTTTGGTGTCAGGGTAATACTGGCATCATAGAAGGACTTTGTTGGTATTCCTTCCTTCCCTCTCTCTCTTCTTCCTTTCTTCCCTCCCTTCCTTTCTTCTTCTTTTACTTTTTGTGCTGATTATAGGGCTTGCATTCTGGACTTCATGCTCTCACTGGGCTTTTTCTTTCAAGGCTGGTACTATACTACTTAAGCCATACCTCTACTTCTGGCTTTTTGCTGGTTATTGGGAGATAAGAGTCTCATGGTCTATTTTTGTCCAGGCTGGCTTTAAACTGTAAGCCCCAGATCTCAGAGCCCTTAGTATTAGTATTATAGTAGCATTTCAGGTGTGAACCACCAGTGCTCTTTTGTTTTCCTTATGCTTTTTTGGTTTTGGCAGTACTAGGATTTGAACTCAGGGCCTCATACTTGCTAGATAACTGTTCTACCAGCCTCATTCCTTCCCTTTTTATATTATAGTTCTTAGGACATTGTTTAAAGGTCCCATAGAACCTGTCAGTGAGTCCAACCTGGCTCCAGGTTCTTCTATATTGGGGCACTCCTTATATTTCTTCAGGTCTTATGTATGGTTACATGTCTGTTTAATTGGTTTATGTCCTTGTGAGTCAGTTTTTTTTTTTTTTGCCAGTCCTGGGGCTTGGACTCAGGGCCTGAGCACTGTCCCTGGCTTCTTTTTGCTCAAGGCTAGCACTCTGCCACTTGAGCCACAGCGCCGCTTCTGGCCGTTTTCTATATATGTGGTGCTGGGGAATTGAACCCAGGGCTGCCACTAGGCCATATCCCCAGCCCTTGTGAGTCAGTTTTATCTAGAAATGTATCCATTTCTTTTAGCTATCCCAGTTGATTAGCATGTGTTTTCAAATGATTCCCTAGTGATAACCTATTGGTATTTACTGTTAGCTATCCCTTATCTCCTCCCTAGTTTTGTTCATGCGTCTTTTCCCTCCTACTGTGGCTAGTTTGTCCAAATGTTTCTCAATCTTGTTTATCTTGAGAAAATGGTTTGTTGGAAGTATCAAACACAAACCTTTTAAATTTGGATCTCTTCATGAAAGACATTGATAATTTCAAAGTTTTAGTGATATCGAGGACAAAATTGAAAAATGTACGAGGAACCTTCGTATTCCTGCCCCTCTTCCCTTCTATTCCTTCCCTTTCCTCTCTGTGTACAGTGCTGGGGATGAATGTGGGGGTCTTACTGGAGAAGTATACAGCCATGGAACTCGTCACATTCCCAGACTTGACATACAACACTTGGTTATTGTTCTCTTGGACAAGACCTTGCTATAAGGGCTAGGCTGACTTTTAACTGATGATGCTCCTGATTCAGCCTTCCTTCCCCCCCCCCCACCCCCCGTCTGTCATGGGGCTTGAACTCAGGACCTGGGTGCTATTCCTGAGCTCTTTTGAACAAGGCTAGAGCTCTACCACCTAGAGCCACAGCTCTACTTCTGGTTTTCTGGTGCTTCCCTGGAGATCAGAGTCTCATGAACTTTCCTGCAGGCTGGCTTCAAACTGCAATCTCAGCCTCCTGAGTAGCTAGGATTACAGGTGGGAGCCACCAGTGCCTGGTGATAAGCCATTGTTTAACTAACATTATAACGGATCCTATTGGATCAATGAGTGTTTTATAATGTGTATGATCCTTATACTATAAGATAAAATCATGATACAAAAGCATTCAGCAAGGTGTAAATTACACCAAAGTCGGAATTAGTGCAGTAGAAATTTGTGTATAAATATCTGTATTTTTTGTGTCTAAATGATCAATGCAACAATAGTTTGCTTTGTTTCTAATTTGGAGGGGGATTAATTATAAACATAAGATGGCAAGCACCTTAAAAATTTTAATATAATTAATTAATTCATTTTGAGACAAAATTTTGCTCTGTAGCACAAAGATCCATGATCCAAACTCATGACCCACCTGCCACAGCTTCCTGAAAACAAGTGCCATCATGTCCAGTTTTTACAACATCATTTTACTGTGCTAGAATTAATTTGCCATATATAATCACACTTTAAGGTGTATAATCCACCAGTTTTTAGTACATTCTCAGGGTTATTAAGATGCAACATTTTCATTTTCCCTGTATAGGGAAAAATGTGAAAGAATCAGTAATTTCCATGTGATTGTTGTTAAAAAAACATTTTTTTAGTATCTTTCTCTTACCTGACCAAATAAGAAAGCTAGTTACCAGTAATAAATTTATCTTTAATTAAAGGAAGTATCATTAATGAGAAAACACGTTCATTTTCACCCAGTGCTCATTCATCTTCTCTGGAAAGGTATAGAACACTTCTGAACAGTGATGATTACATCCAAAATTTATACGCTTTGCTTTATATACTCTTTGATTAATCTATAACAACCAATTACCCTTGCTTTCCTTTATCATTAGACTTCCTCAGCACCGTTTCACATGTGACTAATGAAAGTGCTAAGAAGAGTCTATTAAGGGTATGCACAAAATTCTTCCTGATGTGGAGTGGATCTTTGTCTTGGAAATTTGGAGCTATGGTCTTCTATATGACTCCATGTAAATAAATGAGTCTCTCTAAAGGCCCTGGAAGGCGGGGGGTTAGAGGGAAGTAGTAAGTGATATGCCTGTCTAGCAAATGTGGGGCTCTCTCTCTCTCTCTACACACACACACACACACACACCAAAGTAAATGCCCAGTGAGTAAAGTATTCATGATAATTAGGACACTTTGTGTTGTGATATAGTCTCGGGTGGTTTGGATCCTTTTCTCTGCTCCTCCTACCCCTGTAGCTTCTGTGTGTTTGTGTGTGTGTGTGTGTGTGTGTGTGTGTGTGTGTGTCCTAGGGTTGGAAGTCAGGGCCTGGGTTCTTTCTCTGAGCTTTTGTGCTCAAGGCTAGTAACACTTGAGCCACAGCTTTGCATGTGGCTTTCTGGTGGCTAACTGGAGATAAGAGTCGCGAGCACTTTCCTGCTCACGCTAGCTTTGAATCTGCTGATCCTCAGAGCTCAGCCTCCTGAGTATCTAGTGTTACTAGGAGGAGCCATCACATCAGCTTTTTTTTTTTTAACAGTAGTGACACCAACAGGTACATCACTGAGGTACAACACAATTATGTAGGGTTTCCTTCCAAAGAGAGAGGCTTTACCCTCTGGGATTGAGGCTTATTAACCTTGGTCTAATTGTAGTCTGGAGCTGTCATTCATTTATTATTTATTCTCCTATCCTCTAACTTGGTTCTGTATCCATTTTAAACAATCAAGACAGCCCTAAGGGCTTTCCTAAACCACCTATGAAACAGACATTCTTCTACTCAGTCACAATCTGTAGGTCTGCTCCCTGCAAAAAGTGGTTGGGGAGTGGATTGAGCTGGGTTTTTGGCCAGTGCTAGAGTGCTTACTTAACATATTGAAGCCTGGGTTTAATTCACAGCATTGCACAACTAAATGTAACAGTGGTCAAACCTTGCAGAAATAGCAGCAGAAGTTTTGAGATAAGTAAGGCTTAAAGTTTGCATTCTTTTAGGAATCCAAGAACAAAAAGCTCTTGGAATAACATTTTAGAGGCGTAACTTCAGGCATTTGTCAGAAAAAACTGGGGAACCTTCAGTGTATACCCTTTTTTCTTTTTTTATTTACCAGGCCTGGGGCTTGAACTCAAGGCCTGAGCACTGTCCCTGGCTTCTTTTTGCTCAAGGCTAGCACTCTGCCATTTGAGCCACAGTGCCACTTCTGGCCTTTTCTATATATGTGGTGCTGAGGAATCGAACCCAGGGCTTCAAGTATACGAGGCAAGCACTCTTGCCACTAGGCCATTTTCCAGCAGTGTGTACCTTCTTGCTTGTGCAGCAGGGTGCAACTGTCACTATTGGCACTGTTTCCAGTGTCAATTCAGTAAACAATCTAATGTCGGATGGCGGGTAGAGCTGAATGGAAGACTGGCATCACAGAATGCCTCTGTATGTGAGGGGTGGTTGAATATCAGACATCATGCATGCACAAGTCTCATATAGAAAATGATCTAGCAAGGCACTGGTGGCCCATTCCCATAATCCTAGCTACTCCAGAGGCTGAAACTGCCAGCTTTGGCAGGAAATGTTATGAGAAAACATCTCTTAATTAACTAACGAAACCGGGAAGTAGAGCTGTGGCTTAAATGGTAGAGTGCTAGCCTTGAATGGAAAAAGTAAGGACAGTGCCCAGCGTGAGTTCAAGCCCAAGAACAAGGAAAAATAAAGAGAAAGAAAGGAGAAAGAAAAATGATCTAGCAGTGGTACATAATCTGTTTACGTGCATCTTTTTATTTTTTATCAGCTCAGTTCAGTGCAGACTACTTTAATACCTTGCATATATTAGTGAGGCAGGATACATTAGGGAAAATAGGCATGGTGAATGATGGTCAGAAACAAACTATGTATTTAGAAACACAGGAAACACTGAAGCACTATCTTCTTTGTTTTAACCCTTGCACTCCTTCATAAACTGCAGTATTAGCACAAGAAAAAAGAGCAAGAGCAGTTTTCTCCATCTGACCTTGCCTGCTGGCCCCAAAAAACTCAAAACTGAGGGAAAGTATCATTTAAAAAGAAAAAGACATGTATTCTGGAGAAGCAAATACTTGGAAAAATGGCTCCTCCAGGCACAAAGTGTTCATCTCACAGGATCAAAGCCTGTGGCCTAAGCCACACCAGCTTTAAAGAACAAAGATAAACACCTATCTTTCCATCGTTTTATGTCAGACCCTGCCTCTGTTATGCAAACACCCCTGATGCCAAAGAGCCCAGTGTCTCTCCCTTTGAGAGCACCCACATTTTGTCCGAGTGTGCTTCTGCTTTTCCCCTTGACTGCTTGTCTGCTTTCCTGATAACTTACTCAGTAAAGCTCTGCCAAGCTTTCTTACAATTATGACTTGCTCAAAAATTGTTATTCTGTGACAGGAGTCCAGGACTCAGAGTGGAGCACCCTCCTTTTAAAAGGAAACTTCACAAACCCTGGCTGGGAGCTGGTGATATAAGTAGTTTGTTAGACTTTTAAGGAGCGAGAGACTGAAACATTCTGTGTATGTTTGGGACAGAAATAACTTCTTCCAACCACTTTCTATCTTGGGACAGAAGCTGCAGATACAGGAGCCGTACACGCAAAGCCGTAAGCAGCCAGGTGCTGGCGGCTCATGCTCGTAATCCTAGCTATGCAGGAGAGATCTGAGGGCTGAAGTTCAAAACAAACCCAGGCAGAAAAATCTGTGAAACACTGATCTCTAACCACCAAAGAACCAGAAGTAGAGGTCTATCTCAAGTGGTAGAGGGCCAAAAAGTCAAGGGAAACTAGTTAGCCCACCGTTCAAGCCCCCTGAATCACACAGCTCTGGTTTGAGACTATTTTGCTAAGGCCAGTGGTCATTTACAAATTGCTTTCCTTTCCTGGAGACCATTTCAGTCAGTCCATCAACAGTCTCTGTCCTCCTCCCTCCTCCGTCTCTGCACGCAGAACCTGGGCCCCCACACCACCCTTAGGCTTTACTGCCTTGGTGTCCAGGAGCTATCTTGTCCTTCTCTGGTGTTGTCCCCCCATTCCTACTTGGATGGAGGGGGAACTGCTGATCTTCATTCAGCCTCAACTTTGTTCTCTTCCTTCCCACTTACAAATTTGTCCTAGCTAAGCAACCCAGGAGAGGCAGACACAGGAAGGGGTCTGGAGATCACCGGAGGTTTCTGGAGACATGGCTTCCTAAACTTGCCTGTGGAGAAGACACCGAGCTGTGACTTCACACACTGACCTTCTGGCCTTCAGGAATGTTCTGAGAGTCTTCCTTCTCCCTGGGGCCACAGGTCATTTGGAAGCAGATTCTTTATCTAGTGCCGGGCGCCACCCTAGAGTCAGGTTTGGGGCAGCCTAGGGGGTGTCTGGAAATTTGCATTTCCAATCTGATGCTAAGGCCTCAGGGAACTGCCCTGAGCAACCATAGATTGCTGTTTCAGCAATTGTTTTGAAGGTGGGTTCTCTAGCTCTGTTTTGGGGATGGTAGAAAGTACTGTTCTTACATCCAGAGACAAAGAGCTCTTCTTCTGCCTTAAATGGAACGATTAAGCTGCCTGGAATCCTAGCTGCTCCGGAGGCTGGCAGATGCGGGTGGTTTGAAGCCCTCCTGGGCAGGAAGGTCCCAGCAATGCTTGTCTCTGATTAAGCACCCACAAATGCCTGGTGCTGGAGGCTCAGGCCTGTAACCCTAGCTACTCAGGAGGCTGAGATCTGAGCCTCTCAGTTCAAAGCCAGCCCAGGGAAGGAACGTCTTTGAGACTCTTATCTCCAATAAGCAACCAGAAAACCAGAAGTGGTCCTGTGGCTCAAAGTGACCAAGCACTAGACGACACCCAGACTCAGAGTTCAAGCTCTCGGATTGAAAAACGTCTGGAAGTAGAGCTGTAGTAGTCATAGAGGGATAGAGATGTCTAGTATTGAGTCAAAAGGCTCAGGGACAGTGCTCAGGCCCGAGCGTGTCTAGGCGCACACGCATGCAGACGCACGCGCACAGACACACGCACAGAAAATAAAGCGCCTCTTAACCCCCTGCACAAGTCCAGGAATTTGCTTTTAGCTAAGTAGGGTGAGGCATGTCTGTAATCTCAGCACTCAAGAGGGAAACTGGAGCTGGGAATGTGGCTTGGGGTCGAGTGCTGGCCTAGCACGCACGGAGCCCTGGGTTCGAGTCCTCAGTACCACCTACACAGAAAAGGTGGGAAGTGGCGCTGTGGCTCCTGAGGTAGCGTGCTAGCCTGGAGCAGAAAGCAGCTCAGGGACAGCGCTCAGGCTCCAAGTTCAAGCCCCGGGACTGGCAGAAAGAAAAAGAGGCCAGCGGAGTCCCCGGCGGCCTGAGTTCCGGAGAGAGCCTGTCTCTGCTGACCCCAAAGGAACAGATGAAGAAACCTGCACTGGGGATCGAACGAGCGTTCCTCACCAGCCAGGGAACTGACCCCGCCGGCGCCGCGTCCCCAACCGCACCACAACGCAGCCTTCCGCCCTCCGCCCGCCCCCCACCCTCCTCGGCACCCGCGGGGGCGCCAGCTCGGGCTCGGCGGGGGCCCCGTCCGCCCCGGGGTCTTCCGGCCTCCGCCTCGGGCGTCGCTAGGCCGCCCCGCCCCCGCCCCGTCCCGGGCTCCCTGGTTCCCGTTCACCGCTCGGTGCCCACGCGGAGGCCGGCGGGCTTTCCAGCGGGAGCGAGGGGCCGGGCTCCTCCGCGGCCCGGGAGGGCGGCGACGCGGGAAGGGGGAGGCCCGGGGGCGGGAAGCCGGGCGCGGCGGCGGGCCGGCGGGGGTGCGCGCTCCTCCCCGCTCCGCGCTCCTCGCCGCGGCCCCCGCCCCGCGCCGCGCCCCCCGCCCGCCGCGCCCCGCCCCCCGCCGCGCCCCTCCTCGCTCCGCCCCGCGCCCCGTGCCCCGCGCCCCGCCCCGCGCCCCTCCCCTCCCCTCGCCCCTCCCCGCGCCCCTCCCCTCCCCTCGCCCCTCCCCGCCCCGCGTCCCTCCCCGCTCCGCGCTCCTCCCCGCCGCGCCCCTCCCCGCTCCGCCCCGCTCCGCGCCCCTCCCCGCTCCGCCCCGCTCCGCGCCCCTCCCCGCCGCGCCCCGCTCCGCGCCCCTCCCCGCCGCGCCCCGCTCCGCGCCCCTCCCCGCCGCGCCCCGCTCCGCGCCCCTCCCCGCCGCGCCCCGCTCCGCGCCCCTCCCCGCCGCGCCCCGCTCCGCGCCCCTCCCCGCCGCGCCCCTCCCCGCTCCGCGCGCCTCCCCGCGCCCCACGCCGCGCCCCTCCCCGCTCCGCGCCCCTCCCCGCCCCGCGCCCCTCCCCGCGCCCCACGCCGCGCCCCTCCCCGCCCCGCGCCCCTCCCCGCGCCCCACGCCGCGCCCCGCGCGCCTCCCCGCGCCCCACGCCGCGCCCCTCCCCGCCCCGCGCCCCTCCCCGCCCCGCGCCCCTCCCCGCGCCCCACGCCGCGCCCCTCCCCGCTCCGCGCCCCTCCCCGCCGCGCCCCTCCCCGCTCCGCGCCCCTCCCCGCGCCCCACGCCGCGCCCCTCCCCGCTCCGCGCCCCTCCCCGCCCCGCGCCCCTCCCCGCGCCCCACGCCGCGCCCCTCCCCGCCCCGCGCCCCTCCCCGCGCCCCACGCCGCGCCCCGCGCCCCTCCCCGCGCCCCACGCCGCGCCCCTCCCCGCCCCGCGCCCCACGCCGCGCCCCACGCCGCGCCCCGCGCGCCTCCCCGCGCCCCTCCCCACCGCGCCCCGCTCCGCGCCCCTCCCCGCTCCGCGCGCCTCCCCGCCGCGCCCCTCCCCGCTCCGCGCCCCTCCCCGCCGCGCCCCGCTCCGCGCCCCTCCCCGCTCCGCGCCCCTCCCCGCTCCGCGCCCCTCCCCGCCCCGCGCCCCTCCCCGCCGCGCCCCGCTCCGCGCCCCTCCCCGCCCCGCGCCCCTCCCCGCGCCCCACGCCGCGCCCCTCGCCGCCCGGTGAGCGGGCCTTCGGGGAGTGACTGGAAAGGGAGCCGCGGCGCGGGTGCTGAGCCCCTTTGCAGGCGTCGTGCGTTGGGTTCCGAGCTCCCTTCCGCCGGGGACCAAGCCCTCGTTCCTCCGGCGCAGCCCCGCGTGTGAGCGCGCGGGCCAGGGATTCCTGACGCACCGAGCGCGGGGGAGCCCGGCCTGTGGCGCCCACCCGCGCCCCTGCCCGCTCCGGAACCTGAGCGCGGAGCACCTGCGCTCCAGGCCAGCCCTGGCAGCCCAGGCCTCCGGAGTCCGACCTCCAGTGACCAGGAGGAAGAAGGAAGGGGAGGTGTGGCTTGGGGGACCGAGCCCCAGCCTGGATCCAAAACGCTAAGGGAAAGCCCCTACCACCTAGGCCAGAGTTCAAGCCCAGGGTGGGCACCTAGACACACACGCACACACGCGCACACACGCACGTGCACGGGTACCAACCCCCAAAGCTTCATTTTCAAAGCTTCTCTCTAAAAAAAGATTTGTAGGCTTAGTTTTTATCCATTGAGATGAGATTCTAAGATACAGCTTTGTCCCTGGTTCGCATAAAGCATGACGACATCTTTCTGTTGAGCACAGCAGGTTGGGAGCGAGTAGGGAGAATGAAGTGAAAGATCACGCATCTGGAAACTTCTCTGTGACATTTTGTAAGGAGTAACCAGTACCTGAGCTTTGCCAAATGCGTGCACACAGCCTGTGGTTAGGGGCGCAGCTCAGAGCCTGGGCTTTGCCTCCCATGCCCCAGACCCTTGAGGAGGGGGCAGAGGAGAGAGGGAGAAGGAGGAGAGAGAGGGAGGGAGAGGTAGGAAAGAAGGGAATGGGGGAGGAGAGAGAGAGAGTTCATCTTGATGCCAGGACTTTTCCAAGGTGTCTCTGTGGACTTAAAATATTTATAACATGTTTATTTTGTAAACTGTATCAGCATAAGAATAAACTTCGATGTTAGATTTAGACCTCCAACGGACTGTCAGTCATTCTTTTGGTGGATATAGTTTTGCTCACAAATACCTCACTTTTCCTTCATGGTCCTATTGATCCATTCATTGATGACTGTCTCATAAAAAAAGTTAAAAGGTCAGAATGAGCTTTATGGAATATATAGACCCACGTAGTTAATAATCTACAGACTGGACTTGTCAACTCCTTTAGGAAAAGACTCAGCCTACTTACAATGCACAAACTGCACACCCCTAATTAGTCCCTGTTAAAAATAATTACGGGTTCTGCATTCCAATTAGCTTGGGGGGATACAGGTACAGAGAGGTGGGGGGGGGTGTACAAGTTTTCCAGCTCCTTAGGGCTTTCCAGAGTTGTATGTCTATTGTGATTTCTCCAAAGACAAAGCTGGGACCCCAGACTGACTCCGGGTACTTTGTGTGGGGGAGGTGAGGGGTCTCTGTTTACAATAAAATGAAGCACTTAGCCTACTTTTGACACAACAAAAGATCCAGGCCTAATTAGACTTAATCTGGCTCATCTATTGTCTACTTGCAAGTTTTTTCCCCTCAGTCCTTTCTCTCACAAGACTGTGCTAGGTAAATAAGAAAACCCTTTGTTAAGTAAATATAAAAATTAACAAAATATGCAAAATAAGAAAATTTTTTGTTGGCTTGTTTGAGACAAATAGTTTCTTAACTAGTTAGTTAATTGCAGGTAATTGTCTTCTGGATTTTTCTGCCAGTGGAGGAGTGAGCAGTGATTCTCCGATCTCAGCCTCCTGAGTGGCTAGGATTATAGGTATGAACCACCAGTGCCCAGCCGGCCACACCTATCATTTATCTATTTTTACATTATATTTACATTATGCTAGCTATATCCTAGTCATTCACAACTTTTGTTGCTCGGTGTAAAGAGGCAAGGTAAACTCCCAGTCATGCTTTCAATTTACAAGGGAAATTGAATTCTACTTTTTTGTTACTTGAGCAAGCATTTGTCCTCATGGTTAGAAATGGGGGCCATGGGGCTGGGGATATAGCCTAGTGGCAAGAGTGCCTGCCTCGGATACTCGAGGCCCTAGGTTCGATTCCCCAGCACCACATATATAGAAAACGGCCAGAAGCGGCGCTGTGGCTCAAGTGGCAGAGTGCTAGCCTTGAGGAAGAAGCCAGGGACAGTGCTCAGGCCCTGAGTCCAAGGCCCAGGACTGGCCAAAAAAAAAAAGAAAGAAATGGGGGCCATGAATGTACCTGGCTCCTCTAGGTAGGAACACTTGGGGCATAGAAAGTGTGTTTGTGTGTCTGTGTCTGTGTTTCTGTCTGTGTGTATGGGGGGGGACCACAGGCATGGAAAGCAGCTTTTTTTTTTTTTTTTAATTCCTGTACTATTTTGTTCTTGTCCAAGTCCCCTTTAGGTGCGCTGTGAATTCATGACAAGTCAGTTAACCACTGGGGCTCTAGTTTCTCACTCTGCTTAGTGGAGATAGTAAACCCAATATACTTTACAGATTGAAGAATGGAACGGGAAATGCTCACGACTGTGCTTAGCTGTGTCTGTTAGAATGTATGATCCGATGTGAAAGCTATATACTTAGTACTGGAGAACTCCGCAGACCCCGAGGTGCGGTCAAGCAGAGATCGTGACCACCAGCGCTGACCACTTGGGGACAGGCGCGTTTTGAACTTCTGGATGTCTTTTCTCATTTGGTTTTCCTCCCAGAAGAGTAGGAATTGCCACTGTCCTAACGTTTACAGGTGAGGTGGCCGTCCAGGACCAGGTGTGATGGGCTGCCTGGCTCCATCGCCCGACACCTGCTCAAGGGAATATGGCCGCTGGCCCGGCCCTCAGCGCTTGCTTTCTCTGTATGCTATCCCTGAGTGGATCCTTTTTTTTTTTTAAAGATAGTTACAATACATAAGCTATCGCCAAGAGTAGCCCCAAACTCCTGATCTTCCAGCCTCCGACGCTGCAGTACCTGGACTGACATAAATGTGCAACACCATGTCACACTGCATTGGTTTGCTACCATCCATTTCTGTTCCTTTTAATGCCACTAACAAATTTATAATTACTGCCAGATCTTTCTCCTACACTCAGACCTATTGTTTCCAAACGCATCCCTTTCATATCTTAATCTGAATTCCCTCCTCAACCCCCATACCCTTAGTGCCATCAGCAGAAACGTGGAAGTCACTCCGGACCTTGGACCCTGGTCCTTCACATGGAATTGATCATTAGGTGCTACCCTATTCCCTCAGCAAAGTATCTCCCAAATCTTCCCTCTTCTAACTAACAATCATTTCCATCACCCACAGCCCCATGAACATTTTTCTAAAAGACCTTCCTCCAGCTAGTGTCTCTGCTTTTCTTTTCTTCCTTCACATTAGGCAAAGACTCTACCTCTGAGTTACACTTCCAGGCCAGGTCCTCCTCTGTTTTAAGTTATCCTTGTGATACCCTGACATGAATTAAAATTCCTTAATGAGCTTCGTTTGACCCTTTGTTATCTACCCCAATCAGGACTCACCTTCAGTGCCAAGTATTTATCATTGTAAAGAAGTCCAGTGACTTAAAGTTTCCTGAAAGAGCTAAGAGGGTCTTTTGAAAGTTGGAATATCTTTAAGATCTTCTTGGTCTCCCCTACTGAAAATGGAGAACAGATGTCACCCCATCATAACTGCTGGTTCTATGTAACACTGCAAAACTCTGCAACTCCCAGCTGTGTTTAATTATTGCATTGTTTGTCTGATTGTTTTAATTAGCTTCTACTTCTTTTATATTATTATTATTATTATTATTATTAAAAGTGAGATACAGAGGGGTTAGTTTCATAAGTCTGGTAATGAGTACATCTATCTCTTCTTAGACGATGTCATTCCTCCTCTTGTGCTCTCTCCATTTTCCCCACCCATCCCCATGTACAAGTTGTATAGGTCATTTTCAACATAGTGTCTGGTGACTACCACTGCTACATTTGCTCACCCTTTGTCCCTCCATTTCTGTGTCCCCTTTTGCCCTCCCCAAAAGACAGATAAAGGAAGAAACAGAAAAAGAAAGAGAACAACAACAAAAATAACAACACAAACCCCTTTTGTTTCCATTCTGGAGTTCATTTAGATACATACTGTTTTATACAATCAAGGGCACGTTCACTCACACTGTGCCTTTGTGTTCCTCTCCTGAGTAGCCTCCTTTGGACTCACTGTGTGAATACCTAGAGTCTTGGATAATTTATCATGTCCTGGTATATTTTAGATCTAGCTCCCACCTATGAGAGAAAACATGCTCCATTTGTCTCTCAGAGCTTGGCTTACCTCACTTAACATGATTTGTTCTAGATCCATGCATTTCCCTACAATTGACATATTTTTTTTCTAATGGCCATGAAAAATTCCATTGCATATAGGTACCACATTTTTTTTTTGGTACCACATGTTTTTTGATCCATTCATCTTATAGGGCTGTGTCCACAACTACTGTGAACGGTGCAGCCATGAACATGGATGGGCAAGTGTCTTTATGGTGTCCTGGCTTGTGATCTTTTGGGTAGGTGCCTGGGAGTAGTATGACCAAGAAGATGCTGGAGTAAAGTGGTCTTGGTCACATGCTGTATTATTTATAAGCTCTCGCTTGTAATCCAAACTACTCAGGAATCTGAGAACTGGAGTATTGTAGTTCAAATCCAGCCCAAGCAGAAAAATCTGCAAGACTGTCTTCATTTAACCAGCAAAATACAAGACTGGAAGCATGACTCAAATGGTAGAGTGTCATCCATGAGCAAAAAAAAACAGAGAGGCCCTCAGCTCCTCAGCTCAAGTGTCCTGGTACACACACACACACACACACACACACACACACACACACACACACACTATGGCTCCACGATTATAGACATTTTCCTGACTTCTTGGTCTAGAACAAATTTATCTTACAACAGTTGTTGTAAAAGAAGGCACATCTGAAGGCTGGGTAGCTGGGTAGAATGCTTGCCTTCCTTCCGGAGTCCCTCAGTTCAATTCCCAGAAGCCCCCTCCCCTAAAAAGTCTTAAAAGGGATCTAAATCTTAAAAGGGATCTAAACTAACATTGATAGTATTCAACAGATTATGCACAAAATAATCACAGGCCCTGTCTTTTTTCACACTGCTGTAAACCTTGATGAATATGAATTTAGAATTAGAAACACATCTGGTTAGTGTTTAGAGACAAGTTTTTCCATGAACATGCCGATTTAAGTCACAAATGCACAATTCAATACTGCTTTATTTCACCCCAGGTAATGGGATAGAGAAATGAGAGCTTTGGGAGTTAACTTTCCATCAGAGATGGAGAGCAGACAATCACTATTACTCTGTGTATGCCAAACAGACATACTCATGTCAGGGAGAAATGGAATGCATATTAATGACATTGATTAGATTCCTTCTACCATGAAGCTATATTACCCAAAACAGCACCAGATTGGAACACTGGATTTTTCTTACTCATGTGTTATTTTAAAAAGGAGTGAAGATTGTTCACTCATGTACACACACAGAGAGACATTTGTAATGGTGAATAAGATATAATTAATTTTTATGTTCTAATCTTATAAACATTTGAATTTTTTCCAAGTGTATTAGAGTGTACTGTTGAAATGTCCCATTTTACTACCAAAAGTCAGTGACGTGTTAGCTTTAGTGTTGCATCATGCTCTTGTATATGTCGACGCTCAATAATTCTCAATTATAGTTCTTTTTTCTTTTTCTTTTTTGTCAGTCATGGGTCTTGAACTCAGGGCTGATAGACTCCGGGCAAGTATGCGGGAGTTTCTCTGACCATCCTACTCTGGGTCATTTTGCTGTCTGTGATATTAATACAGACACAGGTGCTACGTGTGTCATCAAAGCAGTGGACAAGAAGGCTGTTTGGGAGCTGGGGATCAGTGGCTCAGCAATCCTAGTTAATTCGGACGCTGAGAACTGAGGATTGGGGTTCGAAGCCAGCCTGGGCAGGAAAGTCTGTGAGCCTCTTATCTACAATTGACAAACAAAAAGCTGGAGGTGGAGCTGTGCCTCAAGTGGCAGAATGCCAGCTCTGAGCAAACAAAGCTCAGGGACAGTGAGTGCCTAGGCACTGAGTTCAAGCCTCAGTACTGGCGAAGCTGCGACTCAATTGATAGAGCACTGTTTTTCAGTGGAAAAAAGAGAACCTAAGAGATAAATCCCAAGCCACCAAGGGCATATGTGTAGTACAGATGGTGATGTCACCAAGTCAGCCCAGAAAACTCTGAAGGCTACATGACTATTATCTCTCACATCTGCCACTTCTATTTTTTAAGTTGTTATTGTAGGGGCTGGGAATGTGGCCTAGTGGCAAGAGTGCTTGCCTTGTATACATGAAGCCCTGGGTTCAATTCCTCACTACCACGTATATAGAAAAAAAAGCCGGAAGTGTCTCCGTGGCTGAAGTGAAAGAGTGTTAGCCTTGAGCAAAAAGAAGCCAGGGACAGTGCTCAGGCCCTGAGTTCAATCCCCAGGACTGTCAAAAAACAATAAAACAAAAAAATTGTTATTGTAAAGGTGATCTACAGAGGAGTTGCAGTTACATAAGTCAGGTATTGAGTACATTTTTTTTTTGAACAGTGAAAATTTAAGTCAATGATAGAAAAATGCATTTCAGAACTGTTGGTTTCAACTGTCCTTTTAAGTTTAATAATGGAAAATCAGTTAAGGATATCCTTGTGTTCTAAAACCTTCGTAAGGAAAGGAGAATGACTTACTATTGTGTGTGTATTTGAGGTCTAGATTATTAGGTTTGGTTTTTTTGTCATTCAAGTTAAGTTAAAGCCAGGTGCCTGAGGTTCATGCTTGTAATCCTTGCTACTCTGGAGGCTGAGATCTCAGGATCAGGAGGTTCAAAGCCAGCCTGGGCAGGAAAGTCTGTGAGACTTTTTACCTTCAATTAACTACCAGAAGAGCCAGCGGTGAAGGTATGGCTAAAATGGCAGAGCGCTAGCTTTGAACAACAGAAGCTCAGGGACAGTGCCCAGGCCGGGAGTTCAAGCTCCAGGATTGCACAAAACAACAAATTAAGTTACTAGTTTTAAAAAATATTTAAAAAATTTTTGTCTTTGAACTCTAGACTTTATACTATGCTCTGTAGTGCTCTGCTGCTTGAGTCATACCTCTAGCCCTTTCAGCTCTGGTTATATTTGAGATAGGGTCTTGCTTTTTACCCAAACCTGCCTAGACAATGCTCTCCTTCTTTATGCTTACCACCATTGCTGGTAGCTCCTCACAAGGCTGAGATCTGAGGAGCAAGGTTCAAAGCCGGCCAAGGCAGGCCAGTCCATGAGACTCTTGCCTCTAATTAACTACTAAAAAGCTGGAAATAAAACACCAAGCTGAGAAGATTTGAGAATTTCCAATTAAAACATTGTTTTTTCAAAGTGAAGAGATTGAGAACCATTTCTTTACGTGTGTGTGAGGCAAAATGACCAACTTGGGTCAATTTCTAATTCTGGCCTGGTCTGGACTCTTCCTAAAAGCCCACCCCCCCCCCAACGGGCAGGAAGCCCGTTGCCTTCCTGCACAGGGCTCTGGTGATCATTGCATTGTCACGTTGGACATGGTAAATGACCCTTCAGCCTTTGTGGAGAAGCATTATCCATTCAATTAATGGCCCATAAAATGATTGGAGTAAAGGACAAGATTGCAATTTCTTCTTCCAAAGGAGAAAGCTTTTAGGAAATGTAAAATATCACTCGCATAGGGTTTTTGATTCCACAAGAAGAATTCAAAAGCTAAAGGGCAAAAGAAAAACCGTGGGTGTGTTTCAAAGAGGAATAATCTTCGGTTTCTTTCTCTATGCCAATGTGCTAGCCTCCTTGTCTTTCTCTGGACAGATGGCTTCTTTAGTGAGAGCAAGCATTGCTCTGGAATGGAGGAGAAATACCTATTTTCATTTTATTTTATTTTAGTGTCTGAACTCAGGGCCTGGGCACTGTTCCTGAGGGTTTTTTTCTTTTTGGTCATGGGGCTTGAACTCTGGGCCTAGGCACTGTCTACTACTCTACCACTTGAGCCACAGCACCTCATCTGGTTTTCTGGTGGTTACTTGGAGATAGAGTCTCAGGGACTTTCCTGCTTGGGCTGGCTTTGAATCGCGATTGACCCTCAGATCTCAGCCTCCTAAGTAGCTAGGATTACAGGCATGAGCCACTGGTGCCCACTTGTCCCTGAGCTTATTTTGCTCAAGGCTAGTGCTTTTCCTCTTGAGCCACAGCTCCACTTTTGGCTTTCTGGTAGTTTATTGTAGATAAGAGTCTCATATAGACTCTTATCAGTTTGGCTTTGAATTGTGATCTTCGGCTCTCAGCCTCCTGACTAGCTAGGAATACAAGCATGAGTCACCAATGCCTGGCAGATATACTTATTTTTTTTAAATGACACATTAAATGGGAGGTGGGGGGTATGACTCTGGGTTTAATTCACAGTACCAGCAAAGGAAACAACAACAACAACAACAAAATCAAATGCGAAAAACAGCAACTGTAACTGTGCTCACAAGTGGAATCTATAGATTCATTGCTCCTTTATCTTATATACTATACTATCAGTGAGTAAAGTTGCACAATGTAATAATATGATTATGGAAAGGAATGCGGGCTGGGCTCTGGTGGTTCATACCTGTAATCCTAGCTACTCAGAATGTTGAGATCTAAGGATCGTTGTTCAAAGCCAGCCTGGGCAGGAAAGTTTATGACTCTCATCTCCAATGAACTAGCAAAAAATCCAGAAATGGAGCTGTGGCTCAAGTGGAAGAACACTAGCCTTGAGCACAAAAAAAGCTAAAGAACACTACCCACTTCCTGAGTATAAGCCCCAGGACTGGCAAAAAAAAGAAAAAAAAAAGGAAAACGGGTGAGCCTGAGCTGCCAGCACCCCTGAGTAATGATGGGGCACTGTTCTGGAGAGGACATTGGTACTCCCTATATCAGAGACTTGGAAGAACTTTCAGTAGACTCCACCCAGTAACACTGTGAACTTAATCAACAAGTTCTTCAGCTTAAAACCTTATAATAATACCATAAATGTTAATTGAGTAGTTGACTTATCCATGGAATCAAACCTGTTTCCTGAGAATATCAGCTGAAGCATGACTAAAAGCATCTCAAGATGCTAGCTTACAGAAGCTAGCTATCGGTGGCTCATGCCTGTAATCCTAACTACTCCGGCTTACATCTGAGGATTGAGGTTTAAAGCCAACCCAGATAGGAAAGCCTGTGAGACTCATCTACAATTAAGCATCAAAAATGGAGCTGTGGCTCAAGTGGTAGGGCATTAGCCTTGCGCAAAAAACCTCAGGGACAGTGCCCAGGCCCTGAGTTCAAGCTCCAGGACAAGCACCGCCCCCACCACACACACACACACACACACACACACACACACACACACACACACACAGTCCTCTACAGAGTGGCCCAGAGCTCCACTTCCTCAACCAGGTGTCCCTCTCAGCTAGGCATGTATGGCAGACATTTCACCTGCCACATTTTCACACTCAGATGCCTGTGGTTACTGCGTTGTCTGCAGCTCCCAGACAGTCTGTATCTGACTCAAGTCACACACTGAGTCATCTCTGCAGTTGGTAAGCTGTGAACAATTGAGGCTTCTTGCCTGCCTTCTCCTGGAAGTGTTGCCTTGCCTGCCTCTATTGCCTCCCACTGCTGCCTGGGGGTCCTCATCTGTTCTCCCTCAGGGTCCATCCAAGTCTTGGAGTTATTACTCTAAGAGACTTATACCTCGCTCAACTCTCTGACAGGATAGAGCAGCTTCTAATTCGAATTACACCTAAGAAGTCCTCCTCCTCAAAGCAGGAGCTCTGGAATCTGAGCTCCATCCAATCCATCCAATCCAATCCATCCATCTAATCCATCCATCCACCCATTTAATCCATCCATCCATTATCCATCCATCATCCATTCATCTAATCCATCCATCTAATCCATCCATCCATCCATCCATCCATTCATCATCCATCCATCAAATTCATCCATCCATCCAATCCATCTACCCACCCACCCATCCACCCACCCACCCACCCATCCATCCATCCAATCCATCCATCCCTCCATCATCCATCCATCTAATCCATCCATCTATCCAATCCATCCATCCAATCCATCCATCATTCATCCGTCCATTTATCTAATCCATCCATCCATCCATCCATCCAAACATCCACCCATCCAACCAATCCATCCATCCATCCAATCCCTCCATCCATCCAACCACCCACCCACCCATCCATCCATCCAACCCATCCATCCATCCATCCATTCATCCATCTATCCATTCATCCATCCATCCATCCATCCATCCAATCCATCCATCCATCCATCATTCATCCATCCATCTATCTAATCCATCCATCCATCCATCCAAACATCCACCCATTCAACCAATCCATCCATCCATCCAATCCCTCCATCCATCCACCCACCCACCCATCCATCCATCCATCCAATCCCTCCATCCATCCACCCACCCACCCATCCATCCATCCATCCATCCATCCATCCAATCCATCCATCCATCCAATCGCTCTATCCATCCACCCACCCACCCACCCATCCATCCATCCAACTCATCCATCCATCCTCCATCCATTCATCCATCCATCCATCCAATTCATCCATCCATCCAACCCATCCATCTATCTATCTAATCCATCCATACATCCACATATCTATCATCCATCCAACCAATCCATCCATCCATCCAACCCATCCATCCATCCATCTAATCCATTCATCCATCCAATCCACCCACACACCCATCCATCCATCCAATCCATCCAACCCATCCAATCCATCCATCCATCCATCCATCCATCCATCCATCCATCCATTTGTTTATCCAATTTGTCTTTTCTCCCCCTCTTCAATAGCCAAAGCAAACAAAAGCATAAATTTAGGCTAGACTTCATGTCATACCCCTGGGATCCCAGCAATCAGAAGATGGAGGCAGGAGGATCTCCAGTTCCAGTTCAAGTCTAACCTGATGTAGATAATGAGACCATATATCAAACAAAGCAAAAGAAAAAAGAAAAAAGAAAAAAGAGAACATCCCAGCTGGGTTTGTCTATCCAGGAAGCTAAGATGTAGAGGATCCAGGTTCAGCCAGCAAGGATAGAAGTTTCCTCTACAACAACAAGCAAAAACAGGGTTGGAGGCATGGATCAAGTGGTCAAACACTAGTCAAGCAAGCTTAAGACTCTGAATTCAAACTCCAGTACTGCCTAAACAAAAAACTCATCCCTCTCCCATTTCCATAAACCTGGCCTGGTGGTATAGGTCAGTGGCATAACGCTTGCTTAGCATGCATGAAGCACTGGGTTTGATCTTTAACACTGAAAAAAAAAAAGCCCAAACAAAAATGTCATTTTCCTACTCAAAATCCATCCACAATCCCATGGCCTTTAGAACCAATTCCAGGTCTTTATTTTAGCATGGATAGTTGTTTATTTGCAAGTTTCATGTGTGTGCAAAGCCAAGTTTAGATGTTAAGGATGGATTGCTGAAACAAATACAAGACATCTGGGCATTCTAGCAAGGGGAGAGATAAAAGTAAATATGACACATGAGTAAATTATAGTTCTTTAGAAGGTAAAAAGCACTACAAAGAAAAGAAAAATATATCAAATGTGTGTGGTGTTGAGTAGTCTTTTTAATTAATATCTGACCTACTTATTCCCAGCCTATCGAGAAATACACTGACTACCAAACAGTCTGCCTCAGTACTTTTGTGCTCCTTGCTACTTAGCACGGCCGGTGGGCGTTGTGGAGACTGATCCTAAGTCCTCCCCTGGAAACTTCCTCAATCATTCAATCCTGAGTTAGGTGCTGCCCCCTGGGTATTCTTTGCCTAATTCTCACCTTCCTGAGGTTCCATATGGGTATTTATAATATGAATCAAGGCCCTGATTATGATGACACCAAACTGGTGGGTTCTAACTACAGCCTGAAAGCTTCCTCCCTATCCCGGTGGCAAATGGAGAGCACAGGGAGACTTACTTCCCACTAACCCCTTTGTGCGCCACAAGCCTTTTCATCCACACCCTTCTTGTAGGCGTAGTTATTTCTCCCCTGTCTTGTAGAGGACATCATTGAGGCTCAAGGTCATAGGTGTCAGGCTAAATCAAGATGGAGAACCAGCTCCTTGTCTCCAGAATTCTCCTTCTCACCATAGGGTTCTGCCATCTGCTTCTGGTATAGCAGTTCTTTTAGAAGATGGTGTGTGTGTGTGTGTGTGTGTGTGTGTGTGTGTGTGTGTGTATGCACGTGTGCATGCACATGCATGTTTGCACACATGTCTGTCCTGGAGCTTGAACTTGGCATCTGGACACCTTCCCCTAAGCTTTTGTGCTCAAGGCTAGTGCTCTAGCACTTCAAGCCAAAGCACTATTTTGGACTCTTTGGTTTTTAATTGGAGGAAGGAGTCTCACAGACTTTCCTGCCTGGGCTGGCTTTGAACTGAGATCCTCAGATATCAGCCTCTTGAGTAGCTAGGATTATAGGCATGAATCACTGGCACCTGGATGGAAGATGGACCTTTATTTCCTTACAGTCCAAGTCCTTTTCCTGCTCTTACTGTGAGGCTTGGTTCCTGGGTAACAACAACAACAACAACAACAACAAAATACAACAACAACAACAAAAAATCACGCAGATAATGGTGCTAGAAGCTTACTCCTGTAATCTTAGCTACTTGTGAGATACAGATTGGGAGGATCATAGTTTAAGGTTAGCCAAGCAAAGAATTAGCAAGACTCAACTTCAACAAATGTCTGAGACATATAGCCTGTTTGTGAAATAGGTTAAGATTGGAAGGATTGCAGTTCCAGATCAACACCGGCAAAATGTGTGAAAGATCTTATCTCAGCAGAATAAGCCTGGCCTTGTGGTGTGAGCCTGTCATGCTTGCTATGGTGGAAAATGTAAATAGGAAGATCACAGTCCAGGAAGCCTGGGCAATAGACCTTATCTCACAAATAACCAGAGCAACTGGGCACTGGTGGCTTATGCCTACAATCCAAACTATTCAGGAGGCTGAGATCTGAGGGTTGCAGTTCAAAGCTAGCCAGGGAAGGAAAGTCCATGAGACTCTTATCTCCCATTAACCCCCAAAACACTGGAAAGAGAGCTGTGGCTCAACATTTTAGAGCAATAGCCTTGAGCTAGACTCATGGACAAGGACCAGGCCCTGAGTTCAAGTCCCATGACCAACAAAACGAACCAACAAAAAAGCCTCCCAAGCCCCTAGAGCAAAGAGGACTGGAAGCATAGCTCAAGTGGTGGAATGTCTACTCACCCATGATGCTACCCTGACTTCAAACCCTACTAGCAAAGGAAGAAAAAAGAGCCATACAGACATAATCCTCTTTATGAATCCCTACACAAAGTTACCCCTGTATTTTTCAGGCCTTTTCCACTGATAAGCTGAGCAGAGTATTGTAGAAACATCAGAACTTAATTCTTCCTCAGGCCTACCCCTCAAAGAATAGCTAGCTGGAACCATCTTGCTCTGGGCTACTGTGGGGCCCTGTGGGCAGGGGCTGGGAGCGAGGGGATCCTCCTGGCCTGTGATTGGTAAGGACAGCCACAGCTAGAGGGCACTTGATGCCCGCCTTCCCTGCAGCTGTGGTGTTGGGTGGCAGGGCCCTTCAGCTTCATTGCTTCGCCTCAGAGGAAGTGCTAGCCAGTAGTAATGTCAGTAAAACGTGCAGCTCATAGACAGGTTTTTTTTTTTCCAGTCCTGGGGCTTGAACTCAGGGCCTGAGCACTGAGCACTGTCCCTGGCTTCTTTCTGCTCAAGGCTAGCACTCTGCTACTTGAGCCTCAGCGCCACTTCTGGCTTTTTCTATGTATGTGATGCTGGGGAATCGAACCCAGGGCTTCATGTATGCGAGGTGAGCACTTTACCACTAAGCCACATTCCCAACTGGTCATAGACAGGTTTTGTCTTTGATCAGCTCTCCTTCCATAGGAATGGGAAGACTGGCAGGAATGGGGGTCCTGACCCTCCTAAGGGCCAATGGGTCTGACCCAAGGCAACACATCCTGCATGTGGACTGACTTTTTATTTCAACAAAGAGGTGATGATTTTCCAAAGAGACACATAATCATTAGCCTCCTGGTTGGATTGGAAAATGGATCTCTCTCTGCAGGGTCTATGCTCAAACCACTTCATCAGGCCGCGGTCTTTGTGTAATTTCAATTAGAGTATAGACTGTCTAGTGGAGTATCACATCGCAATGACACGGCGGCTGGAGAGAGGACAGGGAGAGAAGAAGGAATTATGAGACTCGTATTCTGTTTTCCAGGTTTGCATGGCTCTGGGGGAGCCAGAAACTTATCATGCACTTGAGATATTCTGGTCTTTTGGAAGACAACAACTGCATTCTTAGCCCTGAGGGATGACTTCAGACTAGAGAGCTGCTTGGAGACCAAAGACATTTCACTTCCCCTTGCACGTGTGCTGAACCACAGCCCCACAGAAGGTCATTTGCTCTCAGGAAGAGCTTTGTGTTACGGAGCATCTAGACCCAGCTGTCAACTTTGTGAGGACAGGGAATAAGCCATTGTGATTTCTTGTCTCTGTTAGGTTGCACTGCATCTGAGACAAAAGTTCAAAGACAACGCCTTCTGTATGTTATCCCCTGTGCAGGAGAGCAGAAGGGAAAAACTGAAGCTTCTAGTCTGTCTCCTGGCATTTTTGCTCAAGGTTGGTGTTCTCCCACTCCAGCAACAGCTCCACTGCTGGCTTTGTGTGTGTGTGCATATGTGGTTTATTGAAGATAAATGTCTCATGGACTTTCCTGACTAGGTTGGTTTTAAACCATGATCCTCAGAGCTTAGTCTCCTGAGTAGCTAGGGTTTCAAGCATGAGCCACTGGACACTCAGCTTTGTTTATGCATTTTAATGACTTAAGTTTTGAATATGTCAGCAGGATCATGTGACGGTCTCCAATGAGTACACTAGTTGCAGGAAGCATTGTGAGTGTGTTTGTGTGTTGTGCTGTGTTTTACAGGACATTGATAAGCTCATCAGAACAATGGAGAAAGATAAGCAAGATGGTGATGAGATAAGAAATCATGTCAAATGAAGAATTAAAATAGCTCCTCTTTTATTCATGACTTTCATTTCCACAGTTTCAGCCACTGTATCAGCTACAATCTGAAAATATTAAAGGGAAGATTCCTGAAATAAATTGTTCATAAGTTTTAAGTTACTATTTTACAGCACATTGTTCTAATTATTTGTGTGTGTGTGCGTGTGTGTGTGTGCCAGTCCTGGGCCTTGGACTCAGGGCCTGAGCACTGTCCTTGAGCTTCTTTTGCTCAAGTCTAGCTCTCTACCTCTTGAGCCACAGCTCCACTTTGGGCCTTTTGTGTTTATGTGGTGCTGAGGAATTGAACCCGAGGCCTTGTGCATGCTAGGCAAGCACTCTACCGCTAAGCCACATTCCCAGCCCTATTCTGTTTTTTGTTGTTATATTATTCATCTCTTACTGTGCCTACTTTATAAATTAAGTTTTCTATATGCATGCATAGGAAGACACATTCTATATAGGTTGGGTACCACTTGGGATCTTAGAATGTTCCTCCCCCTTCTAGGGAAATCTGAGCATGAATGGAATTAAGGGGCCACTTACTGCCTTGATATAAACTATAACTTCCGTGTCAAAAAAGAATTTGGCTTAGTTGGAGGGCAGAAATAACCCAGTGAGGGTTATTTCCACTCAATGCAAGCTCACAGTCCCTAAAAATTCAGTTGGTTTGCCACTAGAATACGAGCCCATGAAATAGTGAGCCCCCTGCTGGTAGAGGTGCTCTCGCTGAGACTTGATACTTGCCACGTCTAGAAGTTGGGATGAAAGGATGTCTAAGATTCCTCTGACTCTGAGCCTAAGATGAGGGAGGTGGTAAGAGCTGAGAGCTAACGGAAGAGGCAAGCTCACACTGAGTTCCACCCGCCCGGCAGCCTTACCACAAGTCTCTCTCTTAGTTTCCATCCTCCCCGCCCAGGACTCCCGCACTAGTGACCTTACCTGATCACTGGTGGCCCTACCTGATCACTGCTGGCCCTACCTGGCTGGGCCAGCCAGTTTCCCCAAGCTGCAGGCTTGTTGGCTCAGATGCTGCTTCTGGGCTTCATCGCCTCAGGTGCCCCTCCTCCTCCCCCAGCAGGCTGCTCGGCCCTGTCTCCACTCTCGCCACTCTCCTGTGCCATCCTGAACTCTGATCTTCCTCTCCACCAGGAGATTGGCAGACCAGGGTAGTACAGGAAATAGAAAAATAGGCAACGCATACTATTTTAATTAAGTAAATTATTATCTAGCAGGGGAAAAAAGCACATCCAGGGTAATGCTTAATTAATGAATAGTTCCTGACATGGGAACTAAAAAGTTCTTCAGTTTAGACTTTGTCAATATTTTAATTAAAGACATGGATGAGTATGAAAGAAGTTTAGTTATCCAACTCTTGGATAATAGGAAATCAAAGAGGGTTACAGATGCATGACATCGAAATCACATCCCAAATTATATTTTCTGGCTAGATGATACCAGATCCAAGACAGAAATGAAAAGGGCGCAGCATAAAGTTCCACAGAGGAGCCTGAAAACCATTTGCCAGCTGGGCAAATGGCATGAGAAAGTCACAGACTGGCTGGGCACCGGTGGCTCACACCTGTGATCTTCGTTACGCAAGAGGCAGAGGTCTGAGGATCACGGTTCAAAGCTAGTCCAGGCAGGAAAGTCCTTGAGACTCTTCAATTAACCACCAGAAAACACAGAAGTGGTGCTGTGGCTCAAGTGGTAGAGCGCCAGCCTTGAGTTGAAGAGCTCAGGGACAGCACTCAGGCCCAGAGTTTAAAGCCCAGAGAAAAGACTAGAAAAGAAAGGAAGGAGGGAAGGAAGGAAGGAAGGAAGGAAGGAAGGAAGGAAGGAAGGAAGGAAGGAAGGAAGGAAAGTTGCCAGCTATTTTGAATAATTTAGAGCTTAAAGCTTTGATAAAAATAGAATAATACAAGGATACCTGGATCATGCCTACAGTCCTGGCTACTCAGGAGCCTGAGATTTGAAGATCACAATTTGAAGTTAGCCCAAGCAGGAAAGTCTGTGATATTCGTATTTGCAATTAACTACCAAATAGTCAGAAGTGGATCTGTGGCTCAAGTGGTAGAGTACTAGCCTTGAGCAAAAGAGCTCAGAGACAATGCCTATGCCTTGCATTCAAGCCCCCAGTTCTAGCGCATGCGCACGCGCGCGCGCGCACACACACACACACACACACACACACACACACGGAAGAAAAAAAAAGGAAAGAAAAAGAAATGAATAGAGTGTTTTATTCTGAACCCTTCTCAGTTCATTGCAAATACTTGATTTGATTTCAGATTAAATATTAGAGATTTCAGAAATTTAGAGTTGTAAAAGTGGATGTATACATCAAGTTGTTTCAAATACATTATTTAAAATAGTTCCCACTGTTATTTTTTCTTTCTTTTTGTGCTGGTCCTGGGGCTTGAACCCAGGGCTTCATGTTGTCCCTTAGGTTTTTCATTCAAGGATAGTGCTCTACCACCTAAGCCTCAGCTCTGTTTCTCACGTTTTGTTGGTTAATTGGTAACAAGAGTCTCATGAACTTCTCTGTCCTGGTTGGCACTGAACTGCAATCCTTAGATCTCAGCCTTCGGTGTAGCTAGGATTACAGGCTGCTGGCACCCAGTACCATTAACTTTTGATGGTTTAAATTATATGCACCTAGAAAATTCATTGTCAGTACTCCTGGGATCCTCACATGTGGACCAAGAAGCAGAAGAGGCTGTAGGGCCTTGAACGGCTCAGGGCCTCCAGTGCCTTGTGGCTATTTAGAATGCAGAAGAAGTTCAGTGTAGGTATTTGGAACAAGGAGGCTGATAGATCAAATCTGTACCACTTTATTTAGATTTCATCTGAAGTATTTCATTCTCTTCTACTGAGGCAGGGTCTGTGTTTATTGAGAATTGGGGAGTTGGCCCATGAAAGAGAGGTGAAGCTCATTTTTAAGCATAAGATTAGGACTAATCTATGGAAGCTCAACATTAGGAAATTTATAGAAGTCATATGGACCATCCTGTGAATTATGAACCATTGATTCGTAAAGGACAAAGTGTGTGTGTGTGTGTGTGTGTGTGTGTGTGTGCTCTGGGTTTGAACTCAGGGCCTGGGCACCATCCCTTAGCTTTTTGTGCTCAAGGCTGCTACTCTGCCACTTGGGCCACTGCTCTACTTCTGGCTTTTTGGTGATTCATGGACTTTCTGGCCTGGGCTGGCTTTGAACTGTGATTCTCAGATCTTAGCCTCACAGATATTTAGGACAATAGACATGAGCCACTGCCACCTGGCTGACAAAACCTTTTGATAAAGACATGGCAGATTTCCAAGGAAATAATGGCTTTTTGAGCTAGATTAACTCTGGCTTTACAAATTCCTTTCTTTTTAGGGATCATTTGGGATTCTTTTGGTGTGTCTGTGGAGAATAAAATCCAGGAGTTAGAAGTGACTTTTTAGATCAGGTGAACCACCAATGTAATTTTTGTAGATAGCAAATAGAAACCCTAAGGAGTAAGTTAGGGGGCTGGTGTTCAAGGTCAGCCTGCTGTTTAGTCTTAGAGCAGTGTCTGGAAACTGGAGCCTCCCTTCATTGGCCCAGTTATTTTCTTTCTAGATGCACACCACCTTGTGAAAGGAGAGAGTTCCCAGGTGAGGAAAGGCACACGTAGCAGCCAGTGCTTCTCGTATTCTCAGCTAGAATGAAAATATTCACGGGATGTGTGAGAGCACTTTGTGATTCTTGAAAGGTCCGAGCTGGGTTCCTCCATTTGAAACCGGTGCACGGGCGCCACCTACAGGATCTATGGAAAGACATCAAGTGTTTTACACAGGTGATGTACAGAGGGGTTACAGTTACATACATCAAGTCAAACGTATACTTCTTTTTTGGCAATGTCACCCCTTCCCTGACTCTCTTCCAGTTTTTCCTTCCTGTCCCCACACACAAGTTGTATAGTTGAGTTTAACATAGTGTCTAGTGAGTACCATTGCTGTATTTGTTCACCCTATGTCCCTCCATTCCTGTGACTTCCCATATCCTCCTAAAGACAGGTAAATGAAGAAACAAGACAAAAAGAAAACAAACCCAGCAGAAAAGAAAAACCTGTCATTTCTGTTTCCTGGAGTTCATTTCAATAAATATTATATGATCAGATGCATATAGGCATTGCTCCTTTGTGCTCTTCCCTTAAGAGTATCCTCCTTTGGTCTCATTGTGTGTGAATGCCTAGAGTCCTGTACCATTTGTCATGTCCAATTGTAGATTAGATCTAGCTTCTGCATATGAGAGAAAACATGTGACATTTGTCTCTGAGTTTGTCTTACCTCACTTAACATGACTTGTTGTTCTCGGCCCACCCATTTCCTTGCAAATTACATTATTCTTTCTAATGGCGGTGTGAAATTTCATTGTGTGGCAGGAATCTCACTCTACGTCTCTTTATGAAAATTCGGGAGCTGATTTGTAACCACTGTGAATCGTTTTTGCTTTTTCTCCTATGAAGAGAGCCACTTTGCTGTTCTTGCTAGCTGCCCTAGAGCGCCCTCTGCTGGAACCCTTCAGAACAAACGCCTACCCAGGCGGGCCAGGGACGCGCATCAGTGAAGCTCTCAGCTCCTGGGGAGGCTGAGGCAAGAGCATGCTCTCAGTTAGAGGATAGATTGAGCCTTCGATTTACATGCCTATGGATTTTAATTTAGGGTCTTACACGTGATAGGCAGGTGCTCCACAACTCGAGCCGCTTGCTAAGCCTTTATCGCTTTAGTTACTTTTCAGACCAGGTCTTCTTAGACCTTCCTTCCTAGACTTTCCTTCCTCTCGCCTAGGCCTCTGCTGTAGCCGGGACCACAGACTCATGCGGTCATCCCTGTGGAGGGATCATCCAGCAATGATCCTCCTGATCCCAGCTCCTGAGTACGGGATTACAGGTAGGAGACACAATGCCTGGCCCATACTGCTTTCATCTTCATGTAAACAAATTCAGAGTCTCCTGTGATGCCATGCCGCCCTGAAATGGGTCAGGAGCCCATGGGAAACTCTCCGTGGCTCAGCGGGTCCCCACATCCCCCAAACAAAGGAACACAACTCACCCAAACAAACACAAACAATGGAATCATTAAAAGTGGGGTTAGAGCTCAGCAAGCATTCTGGACAAGTTCCAATTCACTTCAGAAGGGCACACAGCATTTCCTCAGAGTTTTCTGGAAGTCAGTATGAGCAGGAGAGTGTAAGTGGAGGTGCTTTTGTATGTGCAAGCTAACAGCAAAGCCAGCGTCATGGGGGCACAGGTGGCAGGCGCTGCTGTTAGCAAGAGCTTCACCCCACGCCCCAGAGGTGCCATTGACAAGCAAGTCTCCTTTGAAGAGTTGAAAATGCAAAGCCCAAACCTGCAAGCAAGAAGAATCTACGTTCATAGTCTCATGGACGTTCCTGCCTGGGCTGGCTTCAAACTGTGATCCTCAGATTTCAGCCTCCTGAGTAGCTAGGATGACAGCCTGAAACACCAGTGCCTGACTTCAACAGCATTCTTGCAATAAATACAGATATAGATGTTTTCTTTGAATATAGTCTCATTCTGGATCAGTGCTGCTTCAGAAGCAATAATTCACTAGAAATAATTTGAGTGTGGAGCTGTGTTTGTTATATAAAGAGAACGTGCTCCAAGACACATGCCAAGAGAAGGAAAATTCTTGCGAAGTGAAAAGTCACTGGCGTTTATCTGCACAGTATCTTCCATGATAAACTTTCCAAACTGGTCAAGGATATTATTTTCAGCAAAAGGTTAGCCTCTATCCTAATGATTAAATAACCATTAAGAAGTTCTCAAGAGCCGGGTGTCAGTGGCTCACACCTGTAATCCTGGCTACTTAGGAGGCTGAGATCTGAGGATCATGGTTCAAAGCCAGCCCAGGCAGGAAAGCCCACGTGATTCTTATTTCCAATTAACCGCCAGAAAACTGGAAGTGGAGCTCTGGCTCATTGCATGCAAGTGAGCATAAAAGCTCAGGGACGGTACCTATTCCCTGAGTTTTAGCCCCATGACAATAGTAATAAAAAAAAGCTCTCAAGACTGGGAGAGAGAACAAAGGAAGGGGTGACATTGTCCAAAAAGAAATGTATTCTTTACCTGAGTTGTGTAACTGTAACCCCTCTGTATATCATCCTTATAATAACAATTACAAATTAATAACAATATGTTTTCAAAAAACTGGACACCAGTGGCTACTGTAATCCTAGCTATTCAGATGGCTGAGATCTGAGGATCATGGTTCAAACCCATTCTGGGCAGAAAGGTCTGTGAGCCTCTAACCACTAATTAACCAATGAAAAAAACATAAAGTGAAGCTGTGGCTCAGATGGTAGAGCACCAGCCTTGAGTGCAAAAGCTAAGAGGCAGTGCCCAGGCCCCAAGTTTAAGCTCCAGTGTGAGCATAAAATAAAAAAGGAAAAAATAAAGAAGAGAAATATAAAATATCAATTTGTATTCATTTAAATCCAATTTAAATGAGCAAAAATTGTAATTTGTTTGAATTCAGGGCCTGGATGCTGTCCCTGAGCTCTTTGGCTTAAGGCTAGCACTCTACCACTTTGAGCCACAGCGCCCATCCAGTTTTGGGGTGGTTAATTGGAGGTAAGAGTCTCACAGACTGTCCTGGCCAGGACTGGCTTTGAACTATGATCCTCAGATTTTTTTTTTTTTTTTGCCAGTCCTGGGGCTTGGACTCAGGGCCTGAGCACTGTCCCTGGCTTTTTTTTTGCTCAAGGCTAGCACTCTGCCACTTGAGCCACAGCGCCACTTCCAGCTTTTTTTTATTTTATGGTGATTAATTGAAGATAAGAGTCTCCAAAAGCTTTTCATGTCCAGGCTGGTTTTGAACCACAATCCTTAGAACTCAACTAGGATTACAGGCACAAGGCACCAGTGCTTGGCTATTTATTTATTTATCCTGGTTCTGGGACTTGAACTCTGGGCTAGGGAGCTATTCCTGGGCTTTTTAGCTAGGGGCTAGCTCCCTACCACTGGGGTCATATCTCCATTTCTGCTGGGAGGTTTAGTTTGTTTGTTTGTTTATGGTGGTGGTGGTGGTAGTGGTGGTGGTTAATTGGAAGATAAGAGTCTTGCTGTGTCTGGCTTTGAATTGCAGTCCTCAGATCTCAGTCTTCTGAGTAGCTAGGATTATATGTGTGAGCCAGCAGCAGCAGGGTTATTACTCTATTTTTATAATATAAATATAGCTATTTTGCAATATCTATAATACTTTTTGTTGGCACTATAAAATGATTTAGCCTATTAATGAGAGAATACCTCTCCCCCCCTCCCCCGCCACCTTTTTTTCTGGATTCTCTCTAGAGCTTTAAAAAAACATGCAAGCCTGGCACTGGTGGCTCACACCTGTCATCCTAGCTACTCAGGAGGCTGAGATCTGAGGACAACGTTTTCCAGCCCAGGTAGAAAAGTCTGTAACACTTAAAAATTTTTTTTTTTGTTGATCATGGGGCTTGAACTCTGGGCTTGGTCCCTGCGCTCTTCAGCTCAAGGCTAGTGCTCGACCATTTGAGCCACAGCACCACTTCCAGTTTTCTAGTGTTTAATTGGAGATGAGAGTCTCACGGACGTTCCTGTCTGGGCTGGCTTTGAACCGTGATCCTCAGATCTCAGCCTCCTGAGTAGCTAGGATTACAGGTGTGAGCCACCAGCACCCAGCTCTGGGACACTTTTATCTACAATTAACCAAAAAGAAAAAAAAAGAGGAGTAAGTGTAGCTATGGCTCTACTGGTGGAATGCTAGCCTTGAGCAGAAGAGCTCAGGGACAGTGCCAGGCCTCGAGTTCAAGCTCTAGGACTTGCATGTACATACACACACATGCACACGTGCGTGCATGCACACGCACATAGACACAATCCACACCCAAATCCAAACCCAGAATATCACTTTTATAATCTCAATAAAACAGATTTAAAAAAAAACCCCAAACCACCACCACAACAAAAATATTCAGATTGGGCACCAGTCACACTTGTACTCCTGGCTACACAGGAGGCTAAGCTCTGAGAATCACGATTCAAAGCCAGCGGGGCAGGAAAGTGCATGAGACTCTCAGCTCCGATTAACCACCAAGGAAGGCAGAAGTGCAGCTGTGGCCCAGGTGGAAGAGCATCAGCCTTTTGCAAAACAAAACAAAAAACCAGAGACTGTCCTCAGGCCTTGAGTTCAAGCCCCAGGACCGGCAAGTGCGTGCACACATATGTATGCACACATGCAGTCCCCACTCAAACAGAACAAAAAAAATGTTCTAAACACTATGCAGGCTAGGCCGGGCCTGGCCGGGGCTGAGCTCCGTGGGGGAACACGCCGCGTATGTGTGAGGCCTCAACGTCTATCCTCAGCGCTGTGAGAACAAAACCAAAATACATCAGACGAAATAGATGTGGGACTGATGATCCAACAATTCCACTTTAAAAAAAATTTTATTATCAAACTGATGTACAGAGAGGTTACAGTTTCATACGTTAGGCATTGGATACATTGTACTGTTTGTTACCTCCTCCCTCATTCCCCTCCCCCGCCCCCCCCCCCCCCCCCCCCCGTGAATTGTTCAGTTCATTTATACCAAACAGTTTTGCAAGTATTGCTTTTGTAGTTGTCTTTTTTTTTTACCCTGTGTCTCTCGATTTTGGTATTCCCTTTCAATTTCCTAGTTCCAATACCAGTATACACGGTTTCCAATATACTCACATAAGATACAGAGATAGTGTAGGTACAAACACACAACAATTCCACTTTTATGAGTTTATCTTAAGGAAACAAAATCAGACATGCAAGAGTTTTTATATGAGGATCTTCTTACAGCTGCATGTATGTATTTATTATTTTTGCTGGCCTGGGGCTTGAACTCAGGACCTAGGCACTGTCCCTGAGCCTCTGTACTCAAGGCAAGTGCTGTGCCACTTGAGTCACAGCTGTGCTGCTGGCTTTGGTGGTTTATTGGAGGTAAGAGTCTCGTGGACGTTCCTGCCTGGGCTGCACTTAAACGGTGATCCTCAGATCTCGGGCTCCTGAGTGGCTAGGATTGCAGGCCTGAGCCACCATGGACTGGGTGTTGACAGGTTGTTGGGGCCAAGGGTTTGGAAGGTCAGAGCGGGATAGCTCGCCTCTGCTTCACACAGGAATGACCCTGATCGTGAGCGACAGCGGGAGGTTGGAGGTGCGTGAAGATGCATTTGCTCCCATGGCTGACGCCTCGGCCCGATGACTGTCCTGCTGCAGCCCCTGCTGTTGCCTTTCCCTACGGTGTGCCTTCCAACCAACATGGCTGCAGCAGTCTAGCCCAGGTCTTATGCCTGCACCATGTGCATTTCAGCAGGCAAGGCCAGGCCTACAAGGTTAATTCTGCTATGGGGTTCAAGTCCCAAACATAATGCTATTCAGGGGCACAGGGCTGGGCGCTGTGGTTCGTGGCCGTAATCCTACTTACTCAGAAGGCTGAAACCTGAGGATCATGGCTCAAAGGCAGCCAGGGCAGCAAGGCCTGAGAGACTCTCATCTCCAAGAAACTACTCAGAAAAAGCCGGAAGTGACCATATGGCATAAGTGCTAACCTTGAGTATAGAGAGGCTCAGGGACAGAGCCCAGTTTCTGAGTTCAAGCCCCAGCACTGTAAAAAAAAAAAAAGAAAAACAACCCACAAAACACAAAACAACACCTTACAGTCCCATTGTTGAAAAGTGGGGAGTGCAATAGTGTTGCAGCCATCTTTAGAAGGATACACATTACTTCTGTAATTAAAAAACAGTCACAGATATCATTGCCTTTTTACTTTTGCTTATTTAATTTTACATGTACATAATGTTTATTATAAAATGTTTCTATAGCACAATAATCTAATGCCTTTAGCCAGACAAATACTTATTTCTTTTTTTTTTTAACCAAAATTAAGTAGTTGTATACAGAGGTTACAATTCCATAAGTCAGATTATGAGTAAATGCATCTTGATCAGTGTTACCCCCTTTCATCATTGCATTACATTTTAAATTCAATTTATCTTTACAGATAGGGGCTCTCACTCTGTTTTCCAGCCTAGCCCTGAACTCCGGAGCTCAAATGATCCTCCTGTCTCATCTTCCTGAGAAGCTGGAATTACAGGAATGCCACACTGAATCCAGTCTTTTCATTTTCTGCAAAGCACCTTATAAAACACTAAGGAGCTTAATCCTCTGAGGAAGTGTACGGACAACTATTTTTTCACAATGAATGTGGGAGCGACTTTCTCAGGCATGGTTAGGAAAGGCCTCTGTGTGTCCCTCCCCGTGTCCTGGAAGCACTGGAAGCACTTTCTGCCTTGGTGTCCTCCTAGGTGGACATCAGCATCAAAGTGGGATGGCTAGGTGCCGGTAGCTCATGCCTCCACTCCTCCTTCTTCTCAGGAGGCTGAGATCTGAGGATCACAGTTCAAAGCCAGCCCAAGCAGGAAAGTCCACGAGACTCTTATCTCCAATTAACCACCAGAAAACTGAAAATGGAGCTCTGGCTCGGAGTGGTAGAGCATGAGCCTTGAGCGAAAGAGCTGAGGGGCAGCACCCAGGCCCGGAATTCAAGCCCCACAACCAACAACAACCAGCACAGAACCAGCGGGAGGGCTGGAGGGTAGGGTGGCCAGATACAACATAGACACTCAAATTGGTTTTCAGATAAATAACAGATATATATTTAGAACGTGTATGTTCCAAATAGTACTTGGACACTACATCAAACAACTTTTCCTTGGTTATTTGCAATTCAAATCTAACTGGACATTTTGCGTAAGTGTTGCTGTTAAATCTGACGGTGGCCACTGGGACACTTTCTTGAGCAAACCCTGACCCAGCCATTGCCCTGTTCCTGTAACCTTCCCTCCCTCTGGCCCGCCAGGAAGGGCAGTGCCTCTGGCTGTGGAAGGAGGCTCTATTTTCAGCTGAGGCATCAGTGTAGACTGAGAATAGAACAAGAAAGGAATGTTTTCCAGCATGAGAAGGAAAATCATCTAGGAGGGGCTGGAAAGCTGGACTGGATTCCTGGACTTGCTGAAAATTCACCTTGACTTTGGGCAGGGGACTCCCATGGTTGCCAGATTCCTTGTGTGAGCCCTAACCACCTCGGTTGTTGGAGGGGTTCAGTGAGATAAGTGGAACCTGGTTGAGAGCCTTACAAAGGAGCCTGGTGAGGAAAGACTGAAGGACTGCTGCTGGTCTTATCCTGAGGGACACAGGATAACCCAGAGTCTTCACTTACGAGCCTTCAGCCATGAGTCCACATTGCTTTTAAAGTAAAAGAGGAAGCCAGGTGCGGGTGACGCACACCTGTAATCCTAGATACTCAGGAGGCGAGGGCCAAGGTTCAAAGTTAGTCTGAACAGGAAAGTCCATGAGACTTTTTTTTTTTTTTTTTTGGCCAGTCCTGGGCCTTGGACTCAGGGCCTGAGCACTGTCCCTGGCTTCTTCCTGCTCAAGGCTAACACTCTGCCACTTGAGCCACAGCGCCGCTTCTGGCCGTTTTCTGTACATGTGGTGCTGGGGAATCGAACCTAGGGCCTCGTGTATCCGAGGCAGGCACTCTTGCCACTAGGCTATATTCCCAGCCCCTCCATGAGACTTTTATCTCTAATTAACCAGCAAAAAGCGAGTCGTGGTTCCAGTGGTAGAGCCTTGAATGAAAAAGCTAAGGGTCAGTGCACAGGCCCCAGTCCTGGCACAGAAAGTCAAACAAAGAAGAGATGAACATGATGGTATCGCTTTTAAAAATCGATCTTTTGACCCACGCTGAGCTCCTAGAGCTAGAACAATCACAGATGTCTCTCTGAGTTTCGGTGTTAAATGTATCATTGAGTGAAATCCTGTTTCTTTTCGCACTAGCAGATGCAGAATGCACTCTAAGTGATGTTCTTTTCCTTCTCTCTCTCTGCTAAAATGTAATTCCAGTAGCTAAAATTAAAATGAGTGTATTTACACTTGTTGCCAAAAAGGGGTCTGGCCAATGACAAAGGGTGTTTCTTGTGTTTACAGTTGCTAGGCAGAAAAGGATCTAGCAGGGTTGTGACCAGACAGACACCTTCTGCACATGGCGAGAAAGGCTGGCAAGCTGCTCTGCTAAGAGGATTTCCCCCCACCCTCCCCAGTCATTCTTATAACGATGCAAGGTCGAGTTCATGACGGAACTAGAGCACACACGTCTATGCACTGGAAACCAGGTGTCTGGTTTTCTCCACCTCTAATTTTACTTTTTGGTGCTTGGTGGCTTATTTGTCACATAGTAAACTATTGATTGCATATTGATTTAGTATAAGAAGCCACTCTTAGGAAGAAAAGGTACAATGGAAAGTTTTATTTTTTGTTGTTGCTGTTTGTGTGTTTAAAGATGGGTCTCTCAATGTGGCCCAGATTGGTTTTGAACTTACGCTCCTCTCACCTCAGTGTTCAGAGTACTAGAATCATAGGCACACACAACAATGTGCACATTATAAATTTCCTTAAAAGGTAAATTAAGTAAAACAGTTTAAAGGGTATGTATCTCAGTTCCATTTTCTTTTTTTAAGGCTTGGTCGGTCACGGGGCTAAACTCCAGAGCCTGGGCACTGTCCCTGCGCTCTTTTCCTCAAGGCTAGCACTCCTTGAGCCACAGTGCACTTCTGTTTCCTGGCGGTTACTTGGAGATAAGAGTCTCATGGACTTCCTGATTGGGCTGGCTCGAACCATGATCCTCAGATCTCAGTTTGTTGCAATGGAAAATTAGAAAGGATTAACTTTGAGTAATCCAAGAATTAAGAACAATGCTTTAAACTCAATAAAGTGAGCTCTAATCCTAACATAGTTCTCTCTCTCTCTCTCTCTCTCTCTCTCTTTCTCTCTCTCTTGCTATTGCTACCTTGTCATAAATTAGCAGAAGCTTTTGGAAAATCATTTAGGAACCACTGATTTATTTCCTCCTTCTAATGTAGGTAGAAATCCCAGGTACTACATTCCTGGGCTTATAGTTTATGCATGAATATTCTCCATAGACAGGCAACTGTCATCTTACCAGGCAGCCAGTCCCACTGCAGTAGAATTTCTTCCATTGATCCATGACCTGTTAGTCAGTTTGGGTTCCTGTAATGCCATCCATGAATTAGTCAACTTAAAAGGAGAAAATGTTTATTTTGGCATAGTTGTGGAAGTTTCAGTCTGTAGCAAGGTGATACAATAGCATTTGAGTCAGTGATGAGGTAGCGCATCCATAGGGAGTACACGGCAGGACTAAACACATCCACCTCATGGCTGATAGGAAGAGGGGGAGGAAGAGGAGTGGAAGGGGCCCCCACAATCCACCCCAGTGATCAAGCGTTCTACCACTAGGCCGCACCTGTTAAAGGAGTCAGGCTTTCTAATAGGGCCATGTCTTGAGATCCAGCCTCTGGGGGGGACGGGGAGGGGGGCACTTCAGAATGAAATCATAGCAACCCCCCCCATACTTCCAGGGCCTAGGCCTGAGCTCTGCATATGCATAACCTAAAGCTGTTTTCTCTTCAGCACCACAGTCTTTCCAAGATCTGAAGATATCAGCCTTGTTTGTCATTTCCAAAGAGCAAACACCTTCTTTCATTCGCTTTTCAAATTTCAAAGCATATACACACATATTGTGGGTAATTAAGATTCCAAGTAATTTCTGCTCTTTGGGTTACCAAGTGGTCATGGGAAAGAAAAATTGGGAGAAAAAAAACATGTCTCCCTCAAATGGTTTGCAGACTGGATACCTAGACATCTATTTTGGAACTGAAGCAGGATGAGGAATTTTAATGCACACACATATCTGGATCTCATAACCATCTCAAGCATTAACATCATTTGTTTAAGAGAGACCTGGGTTTAGAGGATAAATTCATCTCTAAAGCTGTAGAAAGGTTTTTTGTTTTTGTTTTTAATCTGGCCCTGCTCATTGTGATTAATGGCAGAGACTATTTCTGACTTAATAGCCATGCAATTTAGAAATAATATTTATGAAAGCTCCTAGCATACATAGTATCTATTACTTGTTGAAAGTCTTTCTTTCTCTTTCCTTCCTTTTTTTCCTTCATTCTTTTCTGACGTCTATCCCTCCTTCCTTCCTATTCCTACTTAAATCTGGTAGAAGCATATAATTAAGGTTCATTTTATACCTGCATTAGGTCAGAGCTCAAGTTGAGCTTGTAAATGTCTGGTGTTAAATTTAATACTTTGACCTTTATATACTTGGTGATAAAAAGATATGCCTCATTAAAATGGTCCTGTAAGAATGTTGATTCCTAGTTTCTTCAAATATTAGACATCAAAAATCCTAAAGTCTGTATGTTTTTCCTAGTTTAGATATTTGTACTTAATAATGTAGTCATAGGCAGAAGATGGAAAAACTATGCTGGAGACACAGATATCTAGCTCCATTCCATTTCTGTTATTTATCTTTATTTTAAATTTTATTTTGGGATCTAACTCAGCACCTTGCACATGCTAGGCTTGTTCCATCCTGCTCCGCTCTTGTGTCGACCTTTTATCTTCAGATGTGACACAGCTGAGTGTTTAAAGATGTAGGATGATTTATTTTTTAAAAAAAGAGTATAGGATGAGTGTTTAAAGATATGGAGAAAGAATGTCTAAACGTTTGGACGTGAATTCCACTCTGTCGGGAGTGGAAGATGAACTCCGTTTTCCTTTCTGTTCGTCCTGATGTGGCATGCCTGTTCTGTAGTGTTAATGCCGACGCTGGCTGGAGGTCTGGGTGACGGAGAGGAAAGGCTTTGGTTCAGCTCAGCAGCCAGACCCCAACGATTTCCTCTTCTAGGAAATCTCTACTGGCTGTGTGACGGAACAGGTGTTTGCTCCACAACCACTGAGCGCTCGCTCTTTGCGCCGCTTACGCTTTATTCTGCGAGCCATGCACTGTATCCGTTCACGTGTGGAGGACATTTTCTATGGTGAATAATTCAAGGTCGCAAAAAATCATCAAAACCCTTAATCCTCTGTTATTTCCAAAATCTATGGCTGCCCAGATCTATACAAAATGCTGTGTTATTTATGACCTTCATGCATTCTAATGGTTCTTCTATGTAGTATGGGCTGGCTTTGAACTTATTTATTTATTTTCAATACTAGGGCTTAAACTCAGGGACTGAACACTGTCCCTTGTCATTGTCACTCAAGGCTGGTGCTTTACTGTTACAGTTCTACTTTTTTTTTTGTGGCCAGTCCTGGGCCATGAACTCAGGGCCTGAGCACTGTCCCTGGCTTCCTTTTGCTCAAGGCTAGCACTCTGCCACTTGAGCCACAGCGCCACTTCTGGCCGTTTGTATATATGTGGTGCTGGGGAATCGAACCCAGGGCTTCATGTATACAAGGCAAGTGCTCTTGCCACTAGGCCATATTCCCAGCAAGGCTGGTGCTTTACTATTTGAGCTACAACTCTACTTCCAGCGGTCTTTTGCTGGTTAATTGGAGATAAGAATCTCATGGACTTTCTTGCCCTGGCTGGCTTTGACTTGAGATCCTTAGATCTTAATCTCCTGAGTAGGTAAGATTACAGGCATGAGCCCCCAGTGACTGGCTAAAAGAAGAAAATTGTGTTTTATCTTATTTTTAATAAATCATGATAAATCATAAGATATGTGTTTATTTGGGGCTCTGTACAACTTCTCAAACTTTAGAATCAGATTAGACCTGCCATGTTCAACCCCAGTCTTTGTATTATTATCAAAGCACTAGCCAAACACTCATTCTGCAAAGAGATGATGCTATCAAAAGGACTGTGGCTACTTAATGCTGAGAACTGTGAGCTGTCTCGAGCTAGCAGCTTGCCTTGTGTCTGGCAGATATCAAATATTTCTCGTAATTTTAAAATATTCCACGTGTTCACTGTGCTACCCCGGGGTGTCTGGGAGCACAGGTTGAGAGCATCACTAACTCTTTATGTGGAATTAGCAGCTCTTCAGAAAAGCACAAAGTAGCATTATCCTTAGATTTTTAAAGATGTTTGAAAGACAGGCCCTTTAAGTGACCTTTAGAAAATGCTGACTATTTCTAGAATGGTTGGGTGTTAGGAAATTCCATGGAGAATTTCTTTTCTTCTTTTTCTTTGTTTTTTTTTTTTTTCTTTCCAAGCCCTTAGTATATTTGGAGACTAAAATAAAAGGTGGAACTTGGAAAAAGATTAAAAAAGTATCTTTTTCTTTGTGGATCTGGGGATGGAGCATGGGCTTGGTGCATGCTATTCAAGAACTCTGCCACTGAGCTAACTGCTTTTGAATTTGGATGTCTGACAGACGTGTAATGATAACATAGGTTCAGATTAGAAAATGAACACAGGTTTCATTATCTTGGAGTCTTTGTCTCTGAAAAGGAGCACAGTCACTGAGAACCACACAGAGTTTGCCATTGGATTCGGGTCACCAGGCCTAAGGGCCAGAACGTTCTTGATCGAGTCAGAGAAAGAATTCAAGGATGGACACAGAGACACTCAAGTAGGAGTAGGTATACGAATGTAATGCCACACAGAAGCTTGGCAAAAGATGTCAGGAAAAAGAGCAGGCCCAACCAAGAGCCCTGACCCAGAAGTCTCAAGACCTCCAGCTGTTATTGGAATCTTCAGGCATAAGGGTTGTCAGTTCTGGAAAATGTGTCCCTCATGCCCAGAGACGGGGGTATTTGTTGTCAGTTCCTCCCACGTGTCTCACAGAGGACTACTTGGCCTTGTATGGTCAGACTGGGTTGTCATTTTCACAGACTTTAGAGATGCTATATGTCCAAAGTCTTCCAATTAATGTCAACAGTCCACGATTGGATTTCTTATCAATGTCCAAGCCATTGTTCTCAGCCGCCAGGTTTCTTAATTCCCTGCTTTACCATCAAGACCAAACATAAGAATGGGCAGCCGTGGGCCCTGTCGTAGTGCACTCAGATCATAGATACTGCGGAGGTCGGCAGGGAGTGACTTACCCCAGAGGGACGAAGCCAAGCTCACCCGCAAGCATTCAGGGCCAGGCTCTCTACACTGTCCTGGGGCTTGCTGCCGACTCAGCCCACGCAGCCTTCCCAAGGTGACTCCTTGGAAGGTTCAGTTACACAGAGTTGGGGTGGCCTGTGCATTGGGTCCTTCTGGCAGAGTAGCACTGGCCCAGAGGCTGCTTCCTCTGGAGAGCACAATGTCAGGCTATACCTACAGGGCGGGTTCAGCTCTGTGAAGACAACCCTAGCACCTGGCGGAAGGCCCAAGAGCTGACCTGGTGGCTCAGACCTCAGCACCTTCAGGGCCTGTCCTTCTGGCCTGCAGAATGGTGTGGGCCCAAACTCCCAAACTCTGCTGGCTTTCTTTTTGTTCTCCAATAAGACACACTCATTTCTGCTTTAGGCTATGTGCAAATCCTTTAGCTGTAACTATAACCTTGTGCTCTTTTTAGACATTCCCATGGGTTGTTCCATGGTTCACTTGAGACTTATCTCAAAGGTCACTTTTCTGTAGCGCTTGCTTGGTTGTCTCCCATTCTCTCATGTGAAGTAGTCTTCTAGACACCTTGTTCTCTTGTCTTATTTTCAAAGCTCTTATTTAATACATTTGTTTGTTGATTCTCTTCCTTTATAAAAATAAAAGGGCCAGAAGAGTTGAGGCTATACCTATCTCCTCCCATTCTGTGTCTTAAGGGCTATCTCATAAAAGCAGCTCCAACAATTTGCTAGATGGACAAATGACATGGATGAGTGGATGTGGACGAATGGTTTGGGAGACATCTCTTCCTGGAAGTCTGTCCAGTCCTGTTTTGGAAGAGAGGTAAGAAAGAATTCTCAATATACGTGGGATGTCTTCAAGCCCTCTTAGCCCCTACATTCTGATATTTCAGATGAGTGGGCCATTCAGTGAGACAAAAGTCAATTGGGCTTAGTCAGTGATTATTTGGGATTCCTCTCATGTGTCTAGTGATGTAGTTGTTCATCTGTGTATACTTCATTCTGTCATGACCTTTCACCAGACTATAGAGAGGAGATGAAATGGAGATAGTATGAAGACTTTAAGAAATTATTCGAAAGTTTGCCAAGATCAAAGGCAAACTAATGTGCAAGACCACACGATGGCAGCTGTGGACAGAGGAGGAGCAGGACTTCAAATCTCCCTTCTTTGTGTGCTAAAGGTTATACAACCACATCTGTCTTGACACAGTGTTCTGTTCTTTGTTTTTTCAGTACTGGTGTTTGAACTCAGGGTGGTGCACGTGGCAGTCCGCTGATCGACTACTGGGCATGCCTCTGGCCTCGTTTGTTTTGTTTTACCGGTACTGAAACTTGAACTCAGTGCCTCAATCTCTGGCTTGGTTTCTTTACTCACTATTGGTATTCTACCGCTTTAGCCACACCTCCAATTCAGTTTGTTTGTTGATTAAGGAAGAGTATTTCTTCCCAGGCTGGCTTTGAACCCGGATGCTCAGGTCTCACCCTCCTGAGGAGATAGGGCGATAGGCGTGAGCCACTGATGTCTGGCCCCAGTCCTGTTTTTGACTCATCTTGTTTTTCTTTTAGGCTCACTTGTGGGGCTTGAACTCAGGGCCTGGGCGCTGTATCTGATCTGATCTCCAGGCCAGTGATCTACCACTTTGAGCCACAGTGCTATTTCTGCTTTTCTGGTAGTTAATGGGAGATAAGAGTCTCATGGACTTTCTTGCCTGGGCTGGCTGTGAACCGTGATCCTCAGATCTCCGCCTCCTGGTGTGATCCACCAGCACTGGCTTACTCATCATGTTTAGGATAAGGTCTTGACTGCTGCAGCCATGTATTTTAGGCTTCTAGTTATTGCTGGGATCACAGAGCACACCATGGCACTCGCTTCCCCCATGGAGATGCGTGGAGTTTTTCTGCTCAGGCTGGCCGAAAATCTATGAATCTCCTAATGTTAACCTCTCATGATGCTTGCAATGACAGGCCCACGCGACTGCACCTGCTATTGGTTGAAATGATGTCTTGTGGACTTTTCTGCCTGGGTTGTCTTTGAACTATGTCCTCCTATTTCTAGCTCTCAAGTAGCTTGGATTATAGATAGGCACAGACTCCTGGTGCTCAGCTCACCTTTCCTTCCTTCCTTCCTTCCTTCCTTCCTTCCTTCCTTCCTTCCTTCCTTCCTTCCTCCCTCCCTCCCTCCCTCCCTCCCTCCCTCCCTCCCTCCCTTCCTCCCTCCCTCCCTCCCTCCCTCCCTTCTTCCTTCCTTCCTTTCTACTCAGGCTGTCTTGAACTCATGATTCTTCCCCCACTCTCGAAATACAGGGATTATAGACATGTGCCATGATGCCCAACTTCTGTCATTTATTGGTAGCCGTAAGAACAATTAGTCATATATAAAAATACTCTGTGAAAAGAAGGGAAGTGGAAAAAGTAAAATGAGAGTGGTAAAAGGTAATGTTAGTGTAAATTAAACTTTGCCAGAAAACCATGCAGACATCCAGGTACAAACAACAAAGGTAAAGTTCATTGCCAGCAAAAGGGACTGGCAAGACTCTCACAAGAGAGCAGTGAGAAGAAGAGCCGCTCTTGTCTGGGGTGAGCTGTGTCACCTCCTGGGGCGAGGAGGGGCTAGGAGCTGGAGACCCTGGTGTGGACGTGTGGGCCAGGGCTTCATCATGGTGGCCTAGGAGTTATGGTCTCTGCCCAAGCAGTAGATAAGGGGTCCTGCAGCAGCCTGGCCTGAAGGTCACTCTGAGGGGATCTTGTTGACTTAGAGGGTTATAATTTCCCCAAAGGAGCGCCGTCTCAAAGTCAAGGGGATGGAGGCTGATTATTCGCTGCCCTCACTAAATGGGCCTCCTGTTGCCTAGCAAAGGAGCGTGCTAAGCTACAAGGGAGGAGGCTATTGGGCTAACAGCTAAAGGCAGTAAAAGCTAAAATTGAGAAACATCTAAGAAAAAGTTTGAGAAGAATATAACTATGGGCTGAAAGTTGAAATGGCAATAAAAGTAAAATGCTCTGAGGAGAGGTGCCAGGAGAGATTTAAAATAAGAGATGTGAAAAGCTGGAACTACTGAAGTCAAAAGGTAAGTGTGCAAGTGAGAAGGATATAAGATGTTAAAAATAAAGGTAGCAAATCTAGAGTGAAAATAGTTTGTAAAAAAAAAAAGTGTCAGAATGGGGCTGGGATGTAGCCCAGTGGCAAAGTGCTTGCCTAGCAAGTGCAACGTCCTGGGTTCAATCTCCAGTGCCAAAAAAGAAAAAAAATACAATTAAAAAAGGGTCAGAATGAAGAAGAGACTGTAATGTCTTCAAAAGAGAAGAAATAAAAATTTTTAGGGGAAGACACCACTAACAGCCACTGAAATGTGATAGCTGGTGAGCTTCTACTTCCTGGACAACGAGGTCCCTGACTTCCAGAAAGAGCTCTTCCCTGTTGGCTGTCTGTCTTAGGCCCCAGCCAACAGTAGCACTGAAAATTTAGTGTCTGTTCTGCCCAAACCGTATGAGTCTGCCTGTAATGACACTGGGGTATTTATCCAATGGCTCTAAAACATCTCCCGGAAAGCATTGAAACTAGGGAAAGAATTCAGCTAACAGGCCTACTACGAATTTATCCCACTGCAAAACTGGGAGTCTTCAAGTGTTTGCTACAGGAAGTCACTCTCAGTGAAACACTAAATCAATGTGACTGGACTTCTAGGTCAGCCAAGAAGTTACTTTAGGAAGTAACCCAGAAGAACATGTGGATTGAGAGTGGGGCATTTAGGAGACGTGCAAGCTGGACAAAAGAGAATTTTAAAAGAAAGACTTGAACTATATAATGCTAAATTAGGCTGTAAGAGTGACAAGTTAGTCTGTGTTTTTGAATTGAGTGTGTGGGTTTGAGATGTTAACATGAAATTCTGCTTCAACTTGAGGTGCCAGACTTTGAAGTCAGGCCCCACCACGTGAACCCCATTTTAGAATCGAACCCTGAGCCAATCAGATTTGTACCTGTGTTCTAATCTTGCTTGCACAGCTGATTGTTGTAACCTTGTTCTTTGCCTTTATAAGCCCTGTGTAATCACAGCTCGGGGCTTCCTCCTAACCTCCACTATGTCGGTGGGTAGGACGAGGCCCGAGTTGGCAGCTCGTTAAATAAAGTCTTGCCTTGCTTTTGCATTTCGGAGTGTCTGAATCTCGGTGGTCTTCTAGGGGGTGGTCTTGCGACTTGGCACAACAAACTGACTTAATAAGAAAAATGAAGGTGGAGGGTGTAGCTGGGATGGGGCTCAAGCTCAGTGGTAGGGCACTTGCATGGCATGCGCGAGGCCTTGGGTTCCAGCCCTAGTGCTACGAAAGAGTAGAAAAACAATCTCCCCTCTTCACCAAGACGGCACTAAGAGCAAAGGAGACTTCTGATTCTTCCAAAACCAAAGCCTAAAAGGCTTTCCAGGCCAAGAAGGCAGTGCTGAAAGATATGTAGACAGACAGACAGAGAGAGACACAATCTGTAGGCAACCCAACGTCTAGTCACCTAACACAGTGTGGCTGTAGAGGTAACCCAAATATACTGAGATGAGCAGCCTGGAAAAACACAGTCGATGGCTGTTCCACCACTCAGGTCCCTCTGAGCATGAATGGTGTAAGACTCCACGACATACACTGGAGACAGGCATGGTTTTTAGAATGTTCTATCAGCAGGAGCATCGGCAGCTTGCTTTGAAAGGCACAGAGGCTGGATTAAAGGAAGTCAAGTTGCCAGACATCTGGCCTTCTGCAGGTGGGAAATGGGCTGACCAAGCTTCCCTCAAGAAGGAAGAAGAACGGCTCCAAAGGCAGAGCCCCAGGCCCAGGAGCAGAGGCCGGCCACACCCTGTGTGCTGGGCCTGTAGAGCCGGGAGCCACAGAAAAGACTTCATGTCTTGAAGCCTGACGAAATATGCCCTGCTGTACTTCAACTTGCTTTGGACCGATAACCTCTTTTCCCACTCACTTTTCTCCTATGTGGAATGGCAATCCTTTCCTGACAAAGCAGATACTTGTTTCATCATTTCACAAGTCTTCAGAAGAATTCTGCCCCAGCATAGCTCGAACCATGTCTTACTCATATCTGATTTGGATGACAAGATTTGGTATCTAAGCTGGTGATATATCTATAGATATAGATATAGATATAGATATATAGAGAGATAGATAGTGCCATTCCTGAGGCTTGAAATCAGGGCCTGAGCACTGTTTCTGAGCTTTTTTTGCTCCAGGATAACACTCTATTACTTGAGTCACAGCTCCACTTCTGGCTTTTGGGTGGTTGATTGGAGATAAGACTCTCAGGGACTTTCCTGCCCAGGATGGCTTTGTACTTTAGTCCTCAGATCCCAGCCTCCTGGGTAGCTAGGATTACAGGTGTGAACCAGCGGAGCCTTTATTGTTGTTATTGTTATTAATATCTTATTTGTTTTGGCCCTGGAGACTGACTTCAGAGCCTCAGCTGCATCTCCAGCGCTCAGCTGATGACATTTAGATCGCTTAGAACTTTGACTTACATTGATGATGCAGTGGGTTGAGGCTTTTGAGAATGTTGAGATGGGGTCAATAGGTTTTCATGTTAGGTAGATGTAAAATTTGGAGTTTCTGAAGGCAAAATGCTGGGGCTTGAATGAGCTTTCCAAAACTATAGCTATCTCCAGAATCTGTGATATCCTCTTATTTGGGAAAGAGGTTTTGAACATGGACTTAAGTATCTTGAAATGGGATGTCATCTTGAATTATCCCAGGCCCTAAACTCCGTGACAAGTTTCCCCATGAGAAACACACAGAGAATGGACAGAGAAGAGGGAGAGGCAGTGTGCCAAGATGGCAGAATTAGGAGTGATGGGGACACAGCCAAGAATGCCTGGAGCCACCAGGGCCTTTGGAGGCAGCATGGCCGTTGCTAGCTTGACTGCAGATTCCGGGCTTGGATCGCTGTTGGATATGACATTTCTGGTGTTTAAAGCATCCTAGCTTGACACAAATTGTAATAGGCATGAAAAGAAATTGTTACCGATTTTGGCATTTTGCTAAATCAAGGTAGCCAGTTACAGAGGATCATCTATTTATGATTTCATTTCTATGAAATTCCCAGAATAGGCAATTCATTTTTGGAGATAGAAAGTAGAGAAAGCTGGGCACTGGTGGCTGAGGCTTGTAATCCTCGCTACTCAGGAGGCTGAGATCTGAGGATTGTGGTTCAAAGCCAGGTCAGGCAGGAATAGCTGTGAGATTCTTGTCTCCAATTAACCCACCAAAAAACTCTAAGTAGCGCTGTGGCTCAAAATGGTAGTGCACTAGCCTTGAGCAAAAACAGCTCAGGGACAGCGTCCAGGCCTTGACTGACAAAAGAAAAAAAAAAAGGAGAGTCAATTAAATTAGTGATTCCAGAGGCCTAAGAGGAGGAGGGGAATGGGAAAGAGTGCTCAAAGGCGTAGACTTTTTTTTGGAAGATGCAATAAAAATATTCTGAAGTTGGATAGTGGTGATGCTTGCACAACTCCATAGATATAATAAAACTCACTGAGTTCTGTACTTTGAAAGGTTAATTTTATGGACAGGTTAGCTATGTTTCAATAATGCTACTATCAAATTTAAGCTTGTGGGCTTTATTAACTTTTTATATTTGTTTTTCACTAATGTTCATATTTACTCATTTATAGCTTGTCTTTCATTGGAAATTGAAGAGAAAGATTGACAGGTTCATTAGCTTGATCCTACTAGATACATAAAAGAATCCACAGTTACAGAATCAATATTATCACATCATTACTGCAATCAATATCATGCATGAGGCTTACTGTTTCTGGATAGTTTTTCTAATCCTTGAGCTATATACCACTCAGGAATGTGCAAGATAAATATGGACCCAAAAGGCACTTGAAATACACTTATGCTTTGTGTCATTATGTTGTTAAGTTGGTACAGAATTGTTTCTTCGTATAATTTAATTTACTTCTTAAATGTGGGAAACATTTACATGAATAAAATATCAAAACTATAGAAAGAGGTATATTCAGGGTCAGGTGCCTGTGGCTCACTCCTGAAACCCTAGCTACCCTACCCAGGAGGCTGAGATCTTAGGATCACGGTTCAAAATCAGCCTAGGCAGAAAAGCTGAGAGACTTTTACTCCCCATTAATCATCAAAAACCCAGAAGTGGAAGTATGGCTCAGGTGGTAGAGCCAACCTATCATGAACAAATTAAAGGACAGTGTGAACTCCTGAGTTCAAGCCCTAGTACCTGTACCAAAAAGCCCCAAACCCCCAAACCAAAAATCAAAACCCTAAATTAGAAACAAGAACAATGAAGTAGTCTATCAGAGAAGTCTCCCCGTCCATTCTTCATGTTCCTTACTCCCTTCTTTCCCACAGCTAAGGCTGTTATGATTGACTTTTTCTCCACCCAATACTGGGATTTGAAAATGAGGCTGTGAACCTGCTCAACTGGCACAGTACCACTGAGACATGCCTCCAGCCCAGCTTTCTGCTTGCTCTTTTGGCACTGAAGTTTTATGGATTTGTCTGGCTGAATTGGCTTCTAATCATGATCCGCTGGGCCACACACAGCCTTCCAGTAGCTAGGAAAACATCTGTGAATCACCGACATCTTACTTTAGTGTTCACTTCTGATTTGTCTTTCCCAAGTTTCTGGAAAAATAAGCAAACTAAAAATAACACTCCTAAGTAAAAATGCAAAAACACTCCTAAAAATAACAGTCCCTATACCTCTTATATAAGAGGTAGTATTTTATAGCACTATTGTGTGTTTTTTTCTACTTAATATATTAGGCATACCCCTATCATGGCACAGGAATCTTACTAATTCACTTCCCTATCTGCCTAGATGTCTCTCTGTGTATAGTTTCTAGGTTTCAGTGTGTTCTATTTTGGTTGTTTTCAAACCTTTGTGATTGCAAACAATGCTTCCATGACTAATCCAATGACTGTGCTGTTCAGAGGCGATTCCTAGGAATAAGATGGCTGCGGCTTGTGGTAAATGCTCCTGTCATTTACTGGTGCTAACAATATACGAGAGTGCAGCACTTCCAGCCTCCGCAGCCCCATGAATTGTCAAGCTTTGCGCAGTTTTGCCGATCTGATTTATGGGAAATTTTATCTCAGTGGTTTAAAAAAATTTACATTTTGCTCATATGTGTTGAGGTTAACTATCTTTTTCTTATGTTAAACCACCAAGTGGCTCCCTCCTCCCCCACCCCTCCCCCATCCTTCCCCACCCCCTCCCCACCTCCCACCTTTCCCCACCCCGCTCTGAGAATTGGTTGCTTTTAAACTTTTTTTCTATAAAGAACTTTTTTTCCCTGCTAGTCCTGGGCCTTGGACTCAGGGCCTGAGCACTGTCCCTGGCTTCTTTTTGCTCAAGGCTAGCGCTCTGCCACTTGAGCCACAGCGCCACTTCCAGCTTTTTCTGTATATGTGGTGCTGAGGAATCGAACCCAGGGCTTCATGCATACGAGGCAAGCGCTCTACCACTAGGCCATATTCCCAGCCCTCTATAAAGAACTTTGTCCTTTTACTTTTTCTCGACATAAGGTCTTACTGTGATGTCTGGTACGGCCTTGAGCTCCAGGGCCCAAGTGATCTTCTTACTTCCAATTCCTGAGCTGCTGGGATGACAGCTGTGTTTCACTGTGTCAACTTTTCTTTCTTCACAACTTAAAACCTTTTTCTTATATTAGTTAATTGCCATGTGCGTCATAAGCATGTTACCAGAGATTGGCATTCATATCTTGACTTTTCCTTATTAACTTTTTTTTTGTGTGCCAATCTTGGGGCTTGAACTCAGGGCCTGGGCTCTGTCCTGGAGCATCTTTTGCTCCAGGCTAGCGCTCTGCCACTTGAGCCACAGCACCACTTCTGGCTTTTTCTGTGTATGTGATACTAAGGAATCGAACCCAGGGCTTCATGCCTGTGAGGCAAGCACTCTACCAGTAAGCCACATTCCCAGCTTCCTTATTAACTTTGAAATGGCAAAAGGAGCATCGAAGAAATCTAACTCTCCACGTAACTCTTTCTCTTCTGTGGATTTCTTTTTAACTATGTCCATATCCACGTCAGCTCCAATTACTGCTCACATCTTTTGTAGTCTGCTTTTGTCATTTCAGGACTAGGACAACACAAAAACAGTAAGACTTTTTTTTAAAAGGAAAGAAAAGAAAAAGAACAACAATACACCCAAGGCTGGAGTGTGACTCAGTGGTAGAGTACTTCCTATGATGTGCAAGTCCCTGGGTTCAATCCCCAGTGTGTCAGGGGAAACAAAATGATACTTTTAAAATACTTTTATCTGGTAAGTGCAAGATGACCAGATTCAGAATGCTAAAAAAAAAAGTGTAACTTCATTTAAAAAGAATCTATAGCTCTTTTTGATGTAATAGAAACAAGGCATCTAAATAATCTTCAGGAAATATGACCTTCTTTTTACTCCTTACTTTTAGAAATACAGTTAAGAAATAATTCTAACTACATCTTAGTCTGAATGCATATTCTTTTCATCACATTTTTCCCCTTGTTAAGTTGGAGAATATATATTTACATTATACATAATATGCTAGTTTTTATATGCTTAATACAGTATAGCATTTACATATAGCATGGCAATTATGTATGCTAACACATTGCACGTACATACCTATGTGAAATATGGTAGTGCCTCACAGATGGCACTATAGGATACATTTCTTTTTCTCATATCTGTGATTGTTTTTAAATTCCAGAATTCCCAAAGGATTTTTGGGGGTGGGGGGTTCGGTGGTGGGCCTGAACTCAGGACCTGGGTGCTGTCCTGGAGCTCTTTTCCTCAAGGCCAGTGCTCTACCACTTTGAGTCACAGATCCATTTTTGTGTTTTGGTGGTTAATTCACGATAAGAGTCTCCATGACCTTCCTGCCTGGGCTGGCTTCCAACCTCGGTCCTCACATCTCAGCCTCCTGAGTAGACGGCATTACAGGCGTGAGCCACCGGCACTCAGCCTAAAGGACTTTTACAGTTACAATACTAGTAATAGCGGGCCTCAGATTCTCTGTAGCAGGTGTTACCCACAAATGATTTTATCCTTCATTATCTTGTTGAACTCTAGTCAGTATTGTTCTGCCAGCTGAATTAACAGAATCTGTCAAACTTTTACAGTGAAAGAACGTGCATTTGGCTGGGAACTAGTGGCTCAAGCCTGTATTCCTAGCTACTCAGGAGGCTGAGCGCTAAGGATCAAAGTTCAAAGCCAGCCTAGGCAGAAAAGTCCAGGAGATTTTTATCTTCAGTTAACTACCACCACCCAAAAATAAAAATAAAAACAACTAGAAGTGGCTCAAGAGATAGAGCACCAGCCTTGAGAGAGCAAAGAGACAGCACCCTGGTCCCGAGTTCAAGTCTCAGTACTAGCACAAAAATAAAATAAAACCCACCTGTATTCACAAAGAGATTGTATTTAAATTTTCACTTGAAATTTCTCGAATAATTTTTTTTTTATTATAGGTGCTGTGGTTGTATCTAGCGTTGTAGAACTTGCCTTCTTTCCAGGAACTATTTTACATGTGGACCTAACAATTAACAACACTTTTCCTTAATTTTGCTTTTCTCCATGTAAAGTGTTAGAGAGATTACTATGGGAAATCCAGTAACCACAGACAGTTACCTTAACACATTAGTCAAGACTTTTTTCTGCCTGCTTAAGGTGCTCTTAATTAAAAGGAACGAATGGCATAGTCTCTTTCCACCTTCATGACATGTTATTATTTAACACCTTTCATCAGCTTTGTTTAAAAAATGACAATTCCCAGTTGCTAGCTGATTAAGCTCTAATTTTTTATGTTTATGCTGTATAAACCATGAATGTGATTTAAAAAAAATAATCTCAATGTAAATGATTTTCCGTTGATATTCTTGCCTGAGGCTCTCCTTATTATGACTACTGTGATTACAGCATTTTGTTTTTGTCTCTGCTAGCTGAAGTAAGAGTAGATGAAGAATAGAAAACAGGGCTCCTTTGTTTGGGGCTGCCTAGCATTTATCTGAATGTATAATTTCTGAAACTAGACAGAGCCTCAAGACTTACTTGTAATTCTTAAAAAATACCCGAGAGAAATCATTCTCCTTTGTTTCTCTGTCATTAGTGTGGGGGCCTGACATTTCATCCACCTGTCACAGAAAAATGGTTTTAAGAGTGTGCGATTCACTGCTTATTGTGCAGTCACCGGCCCTCCCTTCCCATGCTAATGAACGTAAACCAATCACCCACTCGGCTCTGTATTAGCAATGAATTTCAGCCTTTTTCTCCCTCAGATCTCTGGTGAGCACTGGCCACAAAGAATGGTGCATGATGAATGAAATGCAATGCGATCTCTTTCATGTCCCCTGTCCTGGCTCCTAACGGCCACACTCAAAGGGCCTTTTCTCTTTTTGAGTTGATCACCTGGCCCATTTAAAAATATAGTGAATTTCTTTCAAAAATTTCAATGTCTCTGCTTTGGTCCTTTAGAATTTATTAATAAACTAATTTCTGTGTGTGTGTGTGTGTGTGTGTGTTACCACAATGTTTGCTTTAACCATGTCTCTGGGCTGCAAATCCCAGGGGCTTCTTAATCTCTTTGCTATTATTCAGGAGTTAGGACAATGGGATCCATTGTCATAGATCTGGCAAGACTTTGTGACAACCATCTTGGCTTGCCTGCACTTGTCTGTGACGTGGTGTACTACCCTCCTTTAGGTGAAGCCCACCTTGTTACATGCCTCGTCTCCAAGCTCTCCCCTGGTTATCCAGACCATGGGCTGTGCTATTCCCTTCAGATATTCCCCAGAGCTAGGTCCTGTGCCTTGCCTTTACTTCTCAGAGTGAAGTCTTTCTTCTCACCCCATCCATGTCTTTGAGCTCATGGAGTTTTGAGGTCCAACACAATTTCCCACCACGCCACCATGACTGCAAAGAATTGAGTCAGGCGCTACAGACAGCGCAGGTACATTCTCTAGGAACTGGACCACACATAGGTGAGAAAATAGTGTTATGCTGAATATTTTAGTGTATGTTGAGAAATAAGGAAGGTATGGTCACTTCATGGTAGTTCTGGGAGAATTGTGGCTAAGAAAAGCATCAGGGAGGAGGTACTGAGCAGCATGAAAATAGGTTGCTGGGCAGCCTGAGGAAAAGGGAAGCACAAGGGGTTACAGGAGGCTCCAGGAGGGAGATTACAGGAACACAGAGAAGGCATCCATAGTAGGAAAGGAAAAAAAGCAAGGTAGGAGATAGTGAGGGTGTAGAATGGTATGGGAATGAGGATGGGGATATCCACCATAATTCACAGCTGACCAGGACAGCGGTGATGTTAACCACTCATGCAGAATACTTCTTTGTGTGTATAAATATACATCTTTAACAGTTGCCCACAAAAATAATTGTATTAATAGACTTATTGTTTTAGTAGTGGAGTTTGAACTCAGGGCCTTGCGCTTGCTAAACAGGCACTCTACCACTGGAGTCAGTCTACCAGTCCCTTTTCTGTTGGCTGTTTTCAAGATAGAGTCTTACTTTATGCCTGGGTTGGCATGTACTGTGTGCCTCCTTTTTGTGTTTCCACCTGTAGCTGGGATGACATCGTATCACTGTGCCCAGCCTTTGGTTGAGATGAAGTCTCATGAATTTTTTGCCCTGGTTAGTCTCAGATCTCAATCCATTCGTAATAGCTTCCCAAGTCGCTTGGAGTACAGGATCCAGCCACCACACCCAGTTATTAATAGATTGAGGAGGGGGGGTATATGACTTTTACTCATTCAACTTGACATGTTGATAGAGCTCTATTATGTACTTGGAGTTTTTTTTTTTTTTTTTTTTTTGGCCAGTCCTGGGCCTTGGACTCCGGGCCTGAGCACTGTCCCTGGCTTCTTCCCGCTCAAGGCTAGCACTCTGCCACTTGAGCCACAGCGCCGCTTCTGGCCGTTTTCTGTATACGTGGTGCTGGGGAATCGAACCTAGGGCCTCGTGTATCCGAGGCAGGCACTCTTGCCACTAGGCTATATCCCCAGCCCCATGTACTTGGAGTTTTAAAGTTGAAGAGTTACAATCTTACTAGGTTACTTACAAGTAACCTACAGGTGTTTTATTTTGGTGCTGGTACCAGGACTGGAATTCAGGGCTTTGGACTTTGCTCAGCTTTTTCTTTATGTTCCCAGCTGGTGCTTTATCACTTGATTCATGCCTCTAGCCTAGCATTTTTTTTTTGTTCATTAGAGATAAGAGTCTTATGTACCTGGGCTGGGGATATGGCCTAGTGGCAAGAGCACTTGCCTCGTATACATGAAGCCCTGGGTTCGATTCCCCAGCACCACATATACAGAAAATGGTCAGAAGGGGCGCTGTGACTCAAATGGCAGAGTGCTAGCCTTGAGCAAAAAGAAGCCAGGGACAGTGCTCAGGCCCTGAGTCCAAGCCCCAGGACTGGCCGAAAAAAAAAAAAAAAAAAGAGTCTTCTGTACCAATCTTACTATTTGAGGATTGTAAAATGAACGAGTATAGGATTAATTCTAAAAATGCAAAGTACCATTAGTTTCTATATCTACTGTTTCTTTATCCTGGCTTTTAACCAACTTCATGTGTTAATTATCTTTTTGTAATTGTGCCAGGACAACAGAAAATCTGAACACTGGGATGTCTCTGGCTCTGTGGCTGTTAGGCTGGAGGCAAGGAAGAAGCCTTCATGTGGAAGGGTGATGGAGGCCAGCTACTTCCCTCTTGGAGCCAGAGAGCAGAGCAGAAGTGACAGGAAAGGGCCCAGGACCATTCCAAGGCATGACCTAGAAACTCCTTCCTCCAACCAGGTCTTCCTTCCTCATTCCCCAACCTCCCATTTATGGCATCAAGTTATGAAATCCCCAAGGAATTAATCTGTTAGTCACATCAGAGCCTTTATGATCCAATCACCTCTCAATGATTAGATCCATCAGCTGGGACCAAGACGAATATAAGTTTGGGAGATATATTTTATATCCAAACCATACACTATGGATTAGATATATTAAAAATATACACATCAAATAGTACAAACTATTTCTTTATTATTACTCTGAAAACAATTCAGTATGACAACTATTTATATGGCATCTACATTGCATTAAGTATCACAAGTAATCTTTAGATGATGATGATGATGATGATGATGATGTGTGTGCATGTGTGTGTGTGTGTGTGTTTATACACTGGCACCATGGCCTGAACTCAGAGGCTTTTTTACTCACACTGGTGCTCTACTACTTGAGCCACACCTTCAGCGTGGCATTTTACTGGTTAATTGAACATAAAAGTCTCACATACTTTTTTGCTTCGACTGGTTTTGAACCTCAGTCCTCAGACCTCAGCCTCCTGAATAGGTTGGATTATCTTTGTGAGCCACCATTGCCCAGGTACAGATGATCTAAAATATAAAAGAGGGGCTGGAGGTATGGCTCAATTGGTAGCATACTTGGAAGGGAAGCACAAGGTCTCAATCTCAAGTCCCAGTACTGCTAAAAAAAAAATATGTAGGAAGATCAGTTATATATAAAGATGATGTCATTTTATATAAGGTGCACCTTCAGATTTGTTACACTTAGTATTGGGATCCAGAACCTAATGTCTCATGAATGCATATTAAGATATTATTTTAATAAAAGAGACTGTAGTTATAGCTCAGTGGAAGAGTATTTGCCTGGCATGCATGAAGCCCAAGGATTAATTCCCAGTAACCATGCAAAATAAATAAAAAAAGAAAAACGCTATGCCCAATAAAGCAACCACTTACTACCACTTAAAAATACCAACTGTTAAAAAATGCTCAACTCTACCCCACCCACTGTAGACTAAATACTAAGGCATTAAGAGCTCTAATAATAACACTTAGAAAGTGATAAGCTTATTTTTACAGAATGAAAGAATTTTTATCTTGGAATGACTACTTAACATATTGGGATAGTGGTTCCTGAGCATGAGAACCACAGCAGGAGAGATTATGATTTCTCATCTGAGCATTTAAGTGGAAACTGGAGTCCTACGTTGGACTACTGACTTTTGTTCATTCAAATAACAAGATCTAAACTAGGCCCTAAAAAATAAAAATAAATGCAGGGCAGACTTTCACAAAACTATGGGAACAGAAGGGACACTTTTGCTTAAAATAGAACACCTATGTTTAGGAGCTTTTAGTCTAGCATGACCCTGCCCTTTCTGTCCACAAAGTAGTTTGGAGTCTGATTATCAATGCTCAGGTTTTACCCATTGTTTCTAAGCCCCTCTGTGGGATTAAGTGCTATGAGGGAAAATCGAGTGTAAATAGCACATTCTTTGTACCAGGATTTTAAAACATTCGTCTCTGGGGCTCCATGACAATGCACTACTAGCAGTGATTTGTGATTATTCATAAGATCCAACAAGCAATGTACTATTGTTGAATTCCGGCTCCAGGCCAAGGAGATTCCTGGTCTATAGTTATTCTGGCACTTATGAGCCAAATCACATTTATAAAACAGCTCTAAATCACTGAAAGTAGTGTGATTTCAGTAATCCTTTTTATTCCTAATTTACTCCCAAATATAAATCTGATGGTCACCTACAAGAATGAACATGTATTACAGCTGCATCATTTGGAAGGGAGTTCTTTTACTCAGTGGGGTGGTGTGTCCTGGGGTGGGGGGTGGGGAGTAGGAATGGGGGAAGGAGGTGGCCCTGAGTTTGGATCTCAGCCTGGGAGAAAAGGGGATAAAAACGATGAGTATGTGCTCACCAAGGGTAAAGCCACAATTATCCATCTCTGGATTTGTAAAGGGAATTCCACATTCTGAAAGGAAAAGCATGTTTGAACTCTAAGTAAGGTTTCAGGTTTTATCCAGAGTTTTTTTTTTTTTTTTTTTTTTGCCAGTCCTGGGCCTTGGACTCAGGGCCTGAGCACTGTCCCTGGCTTCTTTTTGCTCAAGGCCAGCACTCTGCCTCTTGAACCACAGCGCCACTTCTGGCCGTTATCTATATATGTGGTACTGGGGAATCGAACCCAGGGCTTCATGTATATGAGGCAAGCATTCTACCACTAGGCCATATTCCCAGCCCTTATCCAGATTTTTTAATTGGTTGAATGAAATAGCATATGTAATGGCAAAAGATACAAAATACAACTTACAAGTTTAAAAAACTTGGGATTATTAGAATCTTAAAAAGCAACCAGTTCAACCAAAGAGAAAAAGTATAATGGTTAAGAAAATACGGTGGGCTTTTTTTTGTTTAAAAAACCTTTTTTTTCCCTTGGCCAGGTGCTGGTGGTTCACATTTGTAACCTAACTACTCAGGGGGCTGAGATCTCAGACTTGCAGTTCTTAAACCAGCCTGGTCAGGAAAGTCTGTGAGATGCTCATCTTCAGTAAACAAATAAGTTCCCAGAAGTGGAGGTGTGGCTTAAGTAGTAGTGTACCAGCCAGCCTTGGGCACAAGAGCACAAGACCCTGAGTTCAAACCCTGGTACTAGCACATACACACCAAAACAAACAAAACAAAACAACTCCCCCTCCCCCCAACTTCTTAGCATTAATTGTAAAAAATAATGAGTATTTTTTCTTTTTTTTGTCAGTTGTGGGGCTTGAACTCTGGGCCTGGGTGCTGTCCCTGAGCTCTTTAGCTTAAGGCCAGCACTCTACTACTTGAACCACAGTGCCACTTCCAGTTTTCTGGTGGTTAATTGGAGATAAGAATCTCATGGACTTTTCTGTCCTGGCTGGCTTTCAACTCTGATTCTCACATCTCAGCCTCCTGAGTAGCTAGGATGACAGGTGTGAGCCACCAGTATCTGGCCAATGATTTCTATTATAACATTTTCTTATGTGTATAATGTACTTTGATTATATCCACCTCCCAAATGGGCTCTGTACATTGGATACTGTGTACCTATTACCACTTCAAAATTCTACAGTCACATTGGATAAGAAGCGGCCACTGCCCATGAAGTATTATAAATACTACCCAAAAGACACCAGTCACTCAGCAGTAATGCCCACCCCAGTGATGCTCATTCTGATCATCTCCGTGAACAATTTACCTTCAAGTTCATCTCTGAGGTCTTGGGTGTGTATGATGATAACACATGCATATTTTGTGGGGACACAGTTCAGTTGACAACAGTATTTAAGGAAAAGTAATTTTTAACTCCAGAAAGAGTTTGAGTCTACACATGTCTAAACTGCTGAGAGCAAGGGAGAAATAATTGTAGTTTCCTTGCAAAACCAGAATGGAGGAAGTGTTAGGAGGCTAAAATCCTAATGGTCTTTTCATAAAGATTATACAGTATTTTGATTTTGGTATAGCAAAATAAGTTTTAGCTAAACAATCCCTATATCCTCTCTAATTTATATATTTTCTTAATTTAATTTTATTGTCAAGGGTTACAGTTACATACATAAGGTAGTGAATACATTTATTTATTGTCAAACTTGTTACCTCCCCCCTCATTTTTCTCCCACTTTCCTTCCTATCGCTCCCCCCCAGTTGTACAGTTAGTTTACAACATATTGTCTGGTAAGTATCGCTGTTGTATTGGTTTGCCCTTTGTCCTTTGTCTCACCATTTTGATATTCCCCTTCCCTTCCCTAATTCAGATAAACGTATATACAATACCCAGGGTACCAAAATCAAATACAGTGACAACAGGTGTTAACCCATAGGGAAGAAAAATGCAAGAAAAATAAAGAAATAATCTCACATAGTACATTTAGCATTTTTTGTTTTTTGCCAGTCCTGGGGCTTGGACTCAGGGCCTGAGCACTGTCCCTGGCTTCTTTTTGCTCAATGCTAGCACTCTGCCACTTGAGCCACAGCGCCACTTCTGGCCATTTCTGAGGAACCCAGGGCTTCATGTATATGAGGTGAGCACTCTACCACTAGGCCATATTCCCAGCCCCACTCACATAGTACATTTAAAATAACAACAATTCTAATTTAAAGTTACTTTAAGTTAATTTAAAGTTAGAAAACAACTATAGTCCATTATATAGATTTTCCCAATTTATATTCTGGATTCTGTTTTTGGCTTGCATGTTGTTGTTTTTCAAATTAGCTTTCATGTTCTGTTCTATAAGTAAGGACAGAAACATAGGAAATGATAAAGGTGAATTAACCATCTCTAACACATTTAGATTCCTGCTATCCCATTTATTTATTTTCCTATAGGCTTGAGGAAAGAATTGTCTCAAAGTTCACACCTTGGGCTAGCTGTACTATAGAATAGAAAGGAAGTTAGTATGTAGGTAGATTTATTCCGTTAGGTGTTGCTTGTCAAAAACTGTAAGGTGGGGCTGGGGATATAGCCTAGTGGCAAGAGTGCCTGCCTCGGATACACGAGGCCCTAGGTTCGATTCCCCAGCACCACATATACAGAAAACGGCCAGAAGCGGCGCTGTGGCTCAAGTGGCAGAGTGCTAGCCTTGAGCGGGAAGAAGCCAGGGACAGTGCTCAGGCCCTGAGTCCAAGGCCCACGACTGGCCAAAAAAAAAAAAAAAAAAAACCAAAAAAACAAAAAACAAAAAACTGTAAGGTGTGGATGGATAGGTGTTGTGGCTCATGCTTTTAATCCAAATACTTGGACAAAAAGTGGCAGAATCTATCTGAAAAACAATGAAAGAAGAAAAGGCTGAGGGTGCAGCTCAAGTAGTAGAGTGCCTACTGTACAAGAACAGGGCCCTGAATTCAAATTCCAGGACCATACCAGTCTCTCACCCCCCAAACCTGGGAGGTCTAGCTGCTTTTGTCTTTTTTTTTTGTTGTTGTTTGTTTAGGTTTTGACTCTATCTCTAAGCTGACAACCTGGCTTGTTTCTGTTTCCTGGGTGCTGGGAGAGTCAGAGATCTTGCACCTCCAGTCCCATGGAATGGTACAAAGAACCCATAAGAGACATCTCTGAACACCTGTGTCACACGACAGGAGAGAATGCTGCTGTCTACCTATCTACGTACCTATCTATCTGCTTGTCTGTCAATCATCTATGGACCTATTGCATCTATCTACTAATTATCTGTCTATGGATCTATCACCCCAGCCCACCTCCACACCTGGCCCTGGGTTTTGAACTCAAGGCTTTGCCTCTTCCTTGCCTTCTTTTCTGCTCAAAACTGGAATTTTACTGCTTGAGCCATTTCTAGCTCTCTGCTGGCTAATTGGAGACAAGAGTCTTGTGGATGTGTGTGCTCAGGCTGGTTTTGAACCATGATCCTCAGATCTTAGTTCCCAGAGTAGTTAGGAGGCACTGGTGCCCAGAAAATGCTGCTTATTAATAAGAACAAGCAAACTTCCTCTTTTTCAGCCCTCAAGGTTAACAGCCACAAACAAGCTCTGGAAAATGGCCTGGATCAAGAGTGCTCAAGCCTCGCACTCGCCAAAAGAATAAGCAGAGACTATTAGGGATGATGGAGAGTTGCCTCTCCTAATCTCCTTCCTCCCTGTCCTGTCCTACCTTCTTCTCCAAGCCAACGTGGCAGTGGTGGGATTTAGGACACTTTTCATGAAAACACGAGGGATTTCCTCGCCATGACTAGTGTCATGGAGTATGTGGCTCAGATTTGTTAAGGGAGTTTCTTTAAAGTCCTGACTGATAAGGTCCTGTCTTCTCCTGGCTGCTTTCCAGAGGTGCAGTTCCAGGGCTTGGCTCCTTTCTAGAGAAAACTGGCTGTCTTTATTGTCCACATTTCTTGGGGTGAAGGAGCCACACTACTAAAGTGAGCAGCGAAGTGCCAGACTTTGAAGTCAGGCCCCACTTTACCACGCGAACCCCACTTTACCACGCCAACCTGAGATAAGCAGGTCCTATGAGCAGACCCAGGACAAGCCCATTAGGGCCCAGTCGATCTAGAACTCTAACCACTGGGAATGCTTAACTCTGACTGCCCCCAGAATGCCTCGAGCCCTGAGCCAATCAGATTTGTACCTGTGTCCTAATCTTGCTTGCTTTAACACCCGATTGCTGTAACTTTGTTCTTTGCCTTTATAAGCCCTGTGTAATCACAGCTGGGGGCTCCCTCCTAACCTCCGCTGTGTCGGTGGGTAGGACGAGGCCCGAGTTGCAGCTCGCTTGAATAAAGCCTTGCCTTGCTTTTGCATTTCGGAACATCTGAGTCTCGGTGGTCTTCTTGGTGGTCGTCTCGCAACCTGGCACAACATTTGGGGTTTCGTCCGGGATCGCCCCAGAGACCCCCGAGACCCCAGACTCCGAAGGTAAGGAAACAGCACTGTTCATTAGTTTGTCTTGTCCTGTAATTTGTCTGTTTGTCTGTTTTGCTTTTGCTTAAAGGGGTTCTTTAAGGGGTTGTCGAAGCAGACACGCTTACTCGGCAATCCCGGAGAGACTGGGGGATGCCCCAGATTCTGAGTCCACTTGGGTCCACTCCTCCTGCACCCTTGCGGGAGGTTGGGCCAACTTAGGTCTGCTCCTGCTGCTTAGCAGGAGGAGGCTTGTGGGCCAACCTAGGAGATCTCCAACTCATAACTTTTCTTAATTCTCAGGCCTGTGTGTTGTATTGTTTGTTTTTTTGTAGCCTTTTGAGCTAAACATCTGATCAGAGCTATGGGTAACGTTCTATCTTGGGGATCTCCATCTAGCCCCCTAGATTTGACCCTAGCTCACTGGAGGGAGGTCAAGGAGATAGCTCAGAACCGAGGTGTGGCCCTTAAGGAGGAAAATCACCCTGTGCAAGTCAGAATAGCCCACCCTTGAGGGAGCTAATTGGCCACCTGAGGGGAGCTTTGACATAGTTAAGATCAGGACTTTACAAAGCCTAATCGACGCCCCTCGTTCAGGCTATCTAGACCAGATTCCTTATATAGACACCTGGAGGGAACTCGTTGACAGAGACGCTCCAGCTTGGGTTCGGCCTTTCTTACAGACTCCCTCCTCCACTCCTTCCCCTACCCCAATATTCACGGGGTGACAAGAGAGAAACCAAGAGGGAAGAGAAGAAATTGTGCCCACCTGTCCTCCAGGGAGGAAGCGTGGAGGAGGAAATATTTCCCCCTCCATACTCCCCACCCGTTACAAGAGGACTCTGAGGAACATGTTTCAGCTGTGCCCTCCGCTCTGGAGGGCCCCGCCCAGTCCTGGTGCCGGCCCTGAGTCCTGACCTGCAGCCGCCGACAGGGGCAGACACGGGGCCAGCCCAAGCCATCCGCAGGTGGCGGGGAGTGACCGCACCGCGCAGCGCTGTGGTCTCTGTGTTTGTAAGTCTGACAGTCTCTTTTGTGTCAAACCTGCATGAGACGTACAGGCCACAGCTCACAATCAGTGCGCGTGTCCACAACAAAGAACTCGGGGGGGACCCCCACCCAGCCTTCTTAAGCAGAAAATTATTTGGTGTGCTAAAAATGTTTTACTAAGACTATCAAGCCCTGGAAAATGAGGCTGGAGAATGCTAAAATCATATATTAAAGGTTTTGTCTTAAAATCTGGGTGTTGCAGGAGTAGGATTGACAAAATACCTCTTGCCACTGGAAAATGTACGGCTGATGCTTATTTTGCACGCTTTAAGATCTTTTGAATATGTATGTGTGTGTGCATGTGTGAGTGTGAACATGTTCAAGACTGTTAGCATGATGTAAAATTGAGTGAGCTTAAGTTTAAATTCAAATGGTCATCATGTTTGGGCATTACCAAATGCTTTAAAGGATTATTGCATTGTTTTCAAGGGGAACTATACTTAAAAATGTTTAATTAAAAAAATCAGAGCTAAGTGTCAGAAATTTGGATTTAAAAAGATATATATTAAACTAATGGGGATAGAAGTAAACTCTCATTAACTCTATGTATGGAGGAAGAAATGGCAAAATGGGCCAATGTTTCTCATTAATATATTGGAAAGCTGAATGGATAAGTATTTCTAATTGTAATTCTTGCATTAAGGAAAAATTGTCATTTGAGTTCAAAGGTCTTCATGCCATGCAGTAACTGGGACTGAAGAAAAAAAAAGGAAAAAAGAGGCTCTTTTGAAACAAGCAGCCCATAGGTAAAGGGCGGCACCTGGTTTCAGAATGCCTGTGAGCTTCAGTTTTTCCAATGCAGATAAAAGCTAAAGCGTTGTGTTAAGGCTTTGGAAATCAAGAATACATTTCTAGATAAGAAATTTGGAAGTAAAATTGTCCTAAATAATTATTGCAAAGTGAGAAAAGGAGAATTATGGCTACCAAATGTTTAATTGCCATTCCAGCTTCTTTGTAGGTTTTTTTTTTGTAACAGTTTCCAGCAGGCCCACTGAGAAGCACAGGTGATTCCTACAAGTTTGTCAAGATCTAATACTGGCCCTTAATAAGTTCCAGGTAAGAACATGCTTAGAAACTACTTCTGTGTGGACCACCTTGTTGCTTTAATTGGAGTAAAGTGGCCTCTTGTAAGACTCACTGATCTGAAATCTGCGGTTCAAAGCCAGCCCGGGCAAAGAAAGGTCCCTGTGAGAGACTTGTCTCTAATCAGCCAGCAGAGTGCTGGGAACGGAGTTGTGTGGAGCTCAAAGTGGCAGGGTGCTAGTATTGAGCTGGAGATCTGGGAAGTCCAGTGGAAAGTCACTCCTCCTGGGACAAAAGTGATGGAGCATCCAGAGTCAGTAAGCCACTGCTTGGATGGCAGAGATGGTGTCAGATCCTACAGTCACTCCTGTTTGGCCTTTCAAAAGTTAATCAAAGCCGGGAAGTCCTAGAAGAATAGTTCATAAGCATGCCTTTCTAATGCCCATGTCTGTCTACTGGGCAGGAACTTGCCAGTCATCTGTGATAGTGGTTAGTAAGGGTAAGTTTGTCAAATGAGAGGATAGTTTAAAATCCCAACCCCCACATCTACTCAAAGCTCTGACTGGCAGTGAGAATTTTAAGCTGATACATCTGTTCAGGAAAGAAAGCTCGTAGACCTGAGATTGTGTCCTTATTGAGATCTGTTAAAGGCCTGCAAAGGTAATTTTTTTTTTTAGGTCATCAGAGATCAGTTCCCCAGCCAGTCAGGAAAAAGCTTTTACAAACTAGAATGTTAAAAGGCACAAATCTGTAAACCTGAAGTCACCTATCTGGGCTTCATATTAAAAGAGGGCAAGCATTGGCTGTTGGATGCATGTAAAGACTGTGCTAAAAATCCCTGTGCCTTAATCAGCCAGACAAGTCAGAGTTCCTGGGAACAGCAGGCTTTTGCCAGCTGTGGATACCTGGGTTTGCTGAGATGGCCAAGCTTCTATATGAAGCCACCAAAAACCTCCCAGAATTTCATTGGACTGAGCAGATGCAAAAAGCCTTTGAGGCAATCAAGAAAAGCCTTCTGGAAGCCCCTGCCTTAGGCCTACCTGACATGAATACCAAGAGAGGGGGCTACTGACAGCCGAAGGAAAGGCCATTAGAAACAAGCAGGAGATTTTAAGCCTCATCCGGGCCCTATGGGAACTAGCACAGATTGCCATTATGCACAGTCCGGGTCATCAAAAGGGAGTTGATTCAGTGACTAGAGGGAATAATCTGGCCGACCAGGCAGCTAAGGAAGCAGCCCTTCAGCCCAGAGCAGAAGTATTGACTTTAGTAGACCCAGGGCCACGAGCTTTGCCTCCTGTGCCGCAGTATTCCCAAGAAGACTTGGAGAGGATAAAGAAAATTCCCATGGCCCACAAAACCCCGGACAGAGAAGGAAACAATGACTGGTGGAAAACTTGTGAAGGGAAACTTATCCTGCCACAAGGGCTGGGTAAGGGGATCCTTAAGAGAATCTGAGCTTCTCACATGGGAACCCGAAGAATGCAGGACTTGCTCCGACACTCCAAAGTGAAAATTAGACAAGGAGACCAACTTATTGAAGAGATTGTTAAAAACTGCAAGGCCTGTCAGCTTACCAATGCCCCCAATCAACAAGTTACTAAAGGAGCTCGCCTCCGTGGGGATAGGCCAGGCGTGTATTGGGAAGTAGATTTCACAGAAATTAAATCTGGAAAATTTGGATACAAATATTTGCTAGTTTTTGTAGACACCTTTTCAGGATGGGTTGAAGCCTATCCAACAAAGCATGAGACTGCGAATGTAGTGGCTAAGAAGATCCTGGAAGAAATCCTACCCAGGTATGGCTTCCCATCCACCATTGGGTCGGACAACGGACCAGCCTTTGTCTCAGAAGTAAGTCAGGGAATAGCCGCCGCACAGGGGACGGATTGGAAATGCATTGTGCTTATAGATCCCAGAGTTCAGGACAGGTAGAGAGAATGAATCGGACTCTAAAAGAGACCTTAACTAAATTGGCCTTAGAGACTGGCGCAGACTGAGTGTCACTCCTTCCTTTTGCTCTGCTTAGAGTAAGAAATTCTCCCTATCAGCTTGGCTTTACTCCTTTTGAAATAATGTATGGGTACCCCCTGCTCATTATCCCTAGCCTTCAGACTGAATTGCTTACTGATTTGGATGATGCTGAATTTTTGTGTAAACTTGATTATTTGCAGCTCGTGCACAAGAATATGTGGCCCCAACTTAAGGCATTATATGATTCCGCTTCTGTCCCTACCCCCCATTTATTCAGACCAGGGGACTGGGTGTTCGTCCGGAGGCATAACCCCAAATCCTTAGAACCACGGTGGAAGGGACCCCACGTGGTGCTACTGACTACTCCCACCGCCCTCAAGGTAGACGGCATCGCCACGGGTCCATTGCTCCCACGCCAGGCCAGCTGACCCCTTTGCCCTGGATGACGACTACTGTGGTGGAACATGGGAGGTCTCCAAGCACCCGACTCAGCCGCTTCGCCTTCGCCTCAAGAAAAGAAAGTTAGACTGAATGTTGTTATAATTTTCTTTTGCCTTCTTTCCTTGCTACCCTGGCTAATGTTGACGTTAACCCTCACCAGCCTTTCCAATTATTTTGGCAGCTCACTCCAAAGTGGGGTGACCCCCTTATTTTAGCAACTAAGGAAGCCCCCTTAGGAACCTGGTGGCCAGACTTACTTATGTGATCTGGCCACAGGCAACTGGGATGTGCCAGATCACTCGGACCCGAACCTGAATAAGGGACTTCCCGAGTGTGATGAGCAGGAGTCCTGTCCAGTGTGATGTGTGCAGTCCCTTGGTAAAGTAGACTAAGGTTATAGGCTCCTGGCTAGGTAAGGTCAACGCCCCTGAGTCAGCCTGAAGAAGTTACAGAAGATGGATGATCTTCACCCATCAGCCCCCCTTTAAAACCGAGGGACCAGAGTTGTTTTTGGGAAGATGAGGCAGGATAAACTAGAGGCATGCAAAACAGAGGTACAGAGACTGTACTTGTGAGAAATGGTGACAGGCCCTTTGGTTACTACTTTGGGCCCTATTGGCCCATGCCTTATCTCTATCATCCCCTAGACATGCAAGCCATTGAAATAAATGGACAGAATGGAGCCATGATTGGCTCCCAAGGTACCAAAAAGAAAAAGGGAGAAATGAAGTGCCAGACTTTGAAGTCAGGCCCCACTTTAGCACGCAAACCTGAGATAAGCAGGCCCTTGTCAGGACAAGCCCATTAGGGCCCAGCCGGTCTAGAACTCTAACCGCTGGGAATGCTTAACTCTGACTGCCCCCAGAATGCCTCGAGCCCTGAGCCAATCAGATTTGTCCCTGTGCCCGAATCTTGCTTGCTTGCACACCTGATTGTTGTAACTTTGTTTTTTGCCTTTATAAGCCCTGTGTAATCACAGCTCTGGGCTGCCTCCTAACCTCTGCTGTGTCAGTGGGTAGGACGAGGCCAGAGTTGCAGCTCGCTTGAATAAAGCCTTGCCTTGCTTTTGCATTTCGGAACATCTGAGTCTCGGTGGCCTTCTTGGTGGTCGTCTCGCTACTTGGCACAACAAGCAGGGCTGATCATTGTTCTCTTTTAGTCTTCGCAGGACTCTCAAACCGTAGAGCTGCATTCATAGGACCCTAGTAGTCAATCTGTCCTCTCCCATTTGAGTCCACTTGAAATTCACTTCTAAGTATTGGTATAAAGGTCAAGTTCAGTGACAGACTTACTTGTAAATTTGTTTTCCCTCCTTTAAACAATATCTAGTCCAATTTTTTAGGCATGTCTATGCATTATCTATCTATTGATCCATCCATCCACCTATCTATCTGATAAAATATTTCAGACCAAACTCAGTTCTTGATGTTACTGGGATCTCCCTCTATCAGCAGGAAGGAAATGGAGAGAAGAGAGCTCCTCCTGCTTTCTACTGCAGTAGCAGTCAGATTTTAAACTTGTATCTTGCCTTTGGTTATTCCATAGGCTTCCCTCATGTCAAATGAAGATCAGAAAAGAAAGCCCTTATGTAAGCTACAGTGACTACCAATGCTGCTATCATATTTCTCTCTCTCTCTCTCTCTCTCTCTCTCTCTCTCTCTCCCTGACAGTATAAATCAGTCTGAAAATTTGAGGCAAGTTAATGTTTATATGCTTCCTCTCCAAACAAGGAAGATATCCTGGGTAACTTTGTTTGTTGTACCAGTATTGAGGCTTGAACTCAGAGCCTCTTGCTCTTACTTAGATTTTTTTCTCAAGGCTGGCATTCTACTCCTTGGGCCACACCTCCACTTTCAGGTTTTGAGTGGTTAATTGCAGATAAGAATCTCATCAATGTTCCTTCCCAGTCTGGCTTTGAACTTCAATACTCAGATCCTAGCCTCCTGAGTAGCTAGGATTACCAGTGTGAGGCACTGGCACCTGGCCAGGTAACCTTACGAATGGAGCAGAATAAGCCGAGGCACAGCTTAACTAACTCTATGATATGAATCAACTGCTCTTCATTAAGATGAAAATTAGGGCTAAGGAAGGTATACTTGGTGTTTTGGGTTGAGAATCAAATCACTGACATGTGATTGGGTCTCAAGGACAATGACCTATTAATGGATTCCTTTCCATCATGGACGAGCCATAATATTTGCCACGAGGTGACTACCAGAATGTCATTTGCCCGGCTGTGATGTTTGGCTTCACTATGCACAGGCCCAGGAGCGATGGAGCCCGGTGACCATGGACCAAAACGGCACTCAGTTACTACTGCGTGCCAGAATAAATCTCGCTTCCTATAAGTAGTCTTCACAGGCATTTTGTCACAATCATGCAAAGTGACGAGTACACCTGTCACAGTCATAGTGCACTGAGACAGCAAAGGAAATGCCTAGAACCCTGTGCTGCATGTTTTCTCCTGTGGGCAGCAAGCAGATCTTTTAAATTCTGCCTACAAATTGGGACCTTTCTATTAGTGGCAACGACAACAGAAAACAATCCATAGGTTCTCTGAGTTGTTTTTAGTTTCAGTGTGGTAATTGAGCATGAATAAACACAGCACGCTCTGGGGACAGACTGCTTGGCTTTCAGTGGAGAAGCCCTCTGCTGGCATCTGATGTAACAGATTGAATTTGCTGCAGAACAGCTGATGTCTGGGGCTGAAGCTGAAATGAGAGAGTAGGACAGGCGCTTAGGAGGAGGCAGGCAGAGATTTGAATCCACAATCGGCTCTGAAGAATATCTGGGCACAGAAAGTGCCACACACCTTTGTCTTCCTTTTCAGTGGTAGTGGGCTACAGGTTGAGTGGGCATGTCATAGGGGAAAACCCATGGGAAATAGCCAGGAGTTCCTGAGAGAGATTTTAAGAAGAGGACAGGAGGAAGGAAGGAGCTAATGCTCATTGTATTGATTCTTCTGGCAGCTGCTAGATGTGTCTCCACATGGACTTCAAGCACATTTGAGCTCTCATGCCCCCTGCTTCTAAGAATTAGCTGTAGAGATGGTGATGGTGCCACAATTAACAGATACAAGTCAACATGCTACCCAGTGAGAGAAGTACTGTTAAGAATGGTTAACTACGGTTAAAAGCATAGACTTTTGTAGCATATCGCCATGTGTCATGTCAGTAAAGGAGACAGTGCTCTCATTGGCTAAAGCCAGGGCATGGCCGCAACGGTGGCCAGCCTAAGTGTCAGAACTGTGAGCAGCCGCCTTTTCACCCTATTGTGCATCTCCCCCCGTTAAAGCTGTCCACCCCTTTGGATTCCGCGAAACTCTGTCTTCCAATCCATCCCATTACCAATCTCTGACTGTTAACTCCTCATTTCTTTCCTTTGCGTTCTCCTTTTCTAGATCCCGATGCTCTCTCTGTAGCCTGCACTGCTTTTCAATTTGTGTGATCCTCTCTGTTCACCTTTTCTCACGCTCTCTCCAGGTGGATAACTCCTAGCCTCGTTCTCTAGCCCCAAACTCCTGTGCATCCTGGGTCCCAATGATGGAAGAGTCACGATGTATGCTTGGGTGTTGTCCTCCTTGGGTAGATGACTCTCATTCAAGCACCAGCTTGACAGCTCTGGATGGGATGGTGCTCTCAGCCCCCCGGGACCCCTCCTTACTCCCCGCCTCCAGCCTCTCCACTCCTATTCCTTACTGCCCTTCTGTTCTTCTGTGTGGTTCTTTTGCGGCAGCTGGGACAGCGTCCTGATCTTAGGGCTGCACTCAACCAACCGAGGGCCTTGAGAACATCTGGACCACCCCATCCGCGGGGGGGTGGGGGGATCTGCCTCCCAGCTTGGCGTCCACGAGGGGCCTCTCCTCACTTCACTACGGAAGCCAGCTGCCTGCGGGGAAGCCACAATCACAGCTCCTCAGGACAGACGATGCCCAAGTTCTGAACCGCTCGGCATCGCGTCCTGCTCGGCCCCCTCCCTGCAGTCCCGAAGCGATCCGGTCGCCTCTTCCCGTCCGCGCCCCCGGGCTTGGGGTGAGGCGGGGGGGGGGGGGGCGCGTGTCGGGGAGCTCGTGGTCCACAGGGTGCCGCGCGGTTCCAGGCTGTTTGCAGAACACCGGTCGCTCCACACCGGAGATCGGGTCCCGCTCGGCTCGTGGCGAGGGAGAAAGGCGCGGCGCGTTTTCTTCATGCGGTGGGCGGGGGCTCCCTCCTCGCCCTGCCCCGCGGTGCGGTGCCGGGGCAGGGCCGGGCAGCGGGGTGGGGGGGGGGGGGCCGAGCGCTGGGCTGGGCTGGGCGGCCGCCCGCGCGCCTGCGCCCTCCGCGTCCGCGGGGAGCGGCGAGGCTCGGGGGACGCGCGGGGGGCCGGGGCGGGGAGAGTCCACCCGAGCCGGGGTGCCCGTCCCCGGAGCGGCCTCCGGCGGCGGCTCCCGCCTCCCTGCCGCCGCGCTCCGCCCGCCCGGCGGCCCCGACTCCGGGTGAGTAGCCGCGGCTGCGCGGCGCGCCCGGCCGCTCCGGCCCCGCGCGGGCTCCGCGTGTGCGCACGTGCGTGGGGGCGCGCGGCCGCGCGGGGCGCCCCGGGGCTTCGGCTCCGGTCCCCGGCCCTGGCGGCGGCTCCCGGGCACGGATCTCCCGGCGCGGCGCGGGGCTTTCCCGGGGGGGGGGGGGGACGGGGGCGAGCGCGCGCGCGGTGTCCACCCGGGCGCCCCCCACCCGAGCTCCCTCCCCGCAGCGCCCCGAAGGCGCGGCGCCCCACGCTCGCACTCGGCCCGGGGTTAGCCCTGCGTGGGGCACTCGCGGAACTCGGCCGGAGTGCCGGGCCGCGCGCGGGTCCCGACGTGCCCACGGGCTGTGTGTGTGTGTGTGTGTCCGTCCCCGCGCACGCGCAGCGCACTCCACGGCCCGCGTTCCCGGGGGTGCGCTTGGCCAATGGCACCGCTCCGGTCCGCCCGCCCGCCCGCCCGCGTGTGCGGAGCCGAGCCGGCTGGGGCGCGCGCGCTTGCGCTCCCGCGCGTGGCGCCGGCGTCTCTTTGTTTGGTGGCGGCGTCCGCCGCCTTCGGCTTCCCGGGGCTCGGCCCGCGGTGCCCCGGGCGGCCCGGCGTCGGCGGCGGCGGGGCGGAGCGCGGGGTTCCCGGCGCCGGGAAGGCGGAGCCGCCGCGTGGGGCCGGCGGGGAGCGGGGCCCCGAGCCCGCGTGCCGGCGCCCGAGGGGGCGGCACGCGCGCCCCTCCGCACACGTGGCTTCCTCCCTCAGAGGGAGACGAGGGCTGCGCGGGGCGCTTAGGAAAAACTTGCCTTTGTTCTCCCCGGGCGCGGAGCGGGCGTGCGGAGGGGTCGCGGTCGGCGCCCTCGGGCCGGAGACGCGGCGCGCGCGTCCGAGCGGCCAGGTCGGCACTCAGCGCGCGGGGAGCGGACGCGCCTTCCGCGGCGACGGGGCGGGCGGGGGCGGGCGGAGGCGGCCGCCGCCGGGGGAGGCGAGCCCGGCGCGCGCTCCGTCCGCCCCGGGGCGTCGGGACGCCGAGGCCGGCCGCGCGTCGCTGACCGCCCTCCCTCCCCTTCCTTGCAGGTGGGCGGCTCCCGCCCCGGCGGACGGTGGGGACCCGGCGTCCCCGGGGGCGGCGACGCGGGACGCGGCGGGGATGCGCCCGGGGCCGGGGCGCGGGCCGGCAGCTCGAGCCCCCAGGCGGACGCCCCCCCCGTGCCCAGCGCCGGGCCCCCGGGGCCCCCGGGGCGCGCGCCCGCCCGCGGCTGTGGGGATGCCCCGCGCGCCGGGCTGCCGGTGAGACGCCGCCCCGCGGAGCCGCGGCGCGGGGCCGGCGGCCGCGCGGCGCTGCCGAGCGCCATGGACGGCCGGGCCGGGCCGCCGGACGCCGTCCGGGAGCGGGGCGAGCCGGGCGCGCCGCCGCGCTCTAAGAGCCTGCCGTCGCTGCACGGCCGCGCCCGCCCCCCGCCGGGCCCCCCGCCGGCCGCGGCCCCCCGGGCCCGGCGCCCGCACGCCGCCCTCACGGACTCGCGCTGCTTCCTGGTGTGCGTGTGCGGCCTGACCTTCATCCAGGCCCTGATGGTGTCCGGGTACCTGAGCAGCGTCATCACCACCATCGAGCGGCGCTACAGCCTCCGCAGCTCCGAGTCGGGGCTGCTCGTCAGCTGCTTCGACATCGGGAACCTGGCGGTGGTGGTGTTCGTCAGCTACTTCGGGGGCCGCGGCCGCCGGCCGCTGTGGCTGGCGCTGGGCGGGCTCCTCATCGCGCTGGGCGCCGCGCTCTTCGCGCTGCCGCACTTCGTGGCGCCCGCCTACCAGGCCCAGGAGCCCAACGCCTCCGCGGCCGCCGACGGCCTGTGCCGCGCCGGCGCCCCCGCCGCCCCCGCCGCCCCCGCGGAGCCCCCGCCCTGCCCCGCCGACTCGGCCGGGAGCGGCCACTGGCTCTACGTGGCCCTGTTCGTGGGCGCGCAGGTCCTCATCGGAATGGGCTCCACGCCCATCTACACCCTGGGACCCACCTACCTAGACGACAACGTCAAGAAAGAAAACGCATCCCTGTACCTCGGTGAGACGCCCCCCTTCCTCCGCACGTCGGGGTCGAGGTCAACTCACGGGGAGGCGTCCCTGTCCTCTCCCCCGTGGACCTGAAAGGCGCCTTCCCGCGCTCGAGCAGAGCGGGCCGGGGGCTTCGTCCGTGGGCATGAGTGGGTGTGCGTGTGTCCCATGGTATAGGGGCTTGAACTCGCGGCCTCGAGCGCTTGCCGGGCTTCACTTCTCCTGACTCAAGGCCAGCACTCTCCCGCTTGGCCCACACTTCCACCTCCAGCTTTCGGTTCCTTCACTGTGGGGAAGAGTCTCTTAGAGAGGGTTATCTACCGAGGGTGGATTTGAATCGTGATCCTCAGATCCCAGCTTCCTGAGCAGCCGGGATTCTAGGCCTGAGCTACCGACACCGGGCTAAAGTGTCTTTTATATTACGTCTTAGCTTTAGTTGGATGGGTTTCCTGTTTGGGAGAGAATCGAATAGTTGAGAATTCTAGGAACTGATTTTCAGACTCGTTCATCTTTTTCCCAGTGATGCAAACTTTTAACTCTGGAACTAACACACACACACACACACACACTCTCTCTCTCTCTCTCTCTCTCTCTCTCTCTCTCTCTCTCTCTCTCTCTCTCTCTCTCCCTCCCTCCCTCCCTCCCTCCCTCCCTCCCTCCCCCCCTTGCTGCCTACCTTTATGAAATCTACACTTTGTCAAGTTTATCGTCTCACGGCTGTCCCTCTTAGAACTTCCTTCAGGAAGGAAAGAAATCATTAACATGTGAGGTTTAGAATGACTACTTTCGTTTACTCTCACCTCTAATTCCCAAGTAGACAGATGGCAGAAAGCATGCTTTAGTTACCTCATGCATGCATTCTTTATGTATCACCTGCACTGAGCATAATACAACTACTCCACCCCCAGCCCCAATAAGAACAGATGAGTAAGTTACGTTCAAGCAACACTGAAGGTTTTAAGTTTTATTATGCAAAGCTATTTTTATTGTGAGTTGCAGCCCCTCAGTGACATGACATTGAGGAATTCACTACTGTCTTCTGAAGAGAAGAAGTTCTTAGATTTGTTGAATTGACCTGAAGGCTTAAGTATAGGTAGCTCATGTGAGGCCAGGAGGTTAGAGTTGAGGCTACTTTACTTCCTAGAAATAAATCCGTGTGGTTGTTGGCACCTCTCTGTGGTAGCTGCTCTTCCCAAACAGCACTTTGTGTGTGTGTGGTACTGAGTACTGAACTTGGGGTCATGTGTTCAAGCTTTCTACCACTTGAACTATATCTCCAGCCCTTTTGCTTTTAGTGTCTTTTTCATAGAAGGTGGTCTATTTTTGCCCTAGGTCCTCCTTAGCAGTTGGGAGTAAGCCACCATGCCTGCCTTGTTGAGACTCACCTCTAAAGAGACGAGAAGGCGCAGTATACTACATGAGATAGATGTCTGCCCTTCTGTTTCTGTACTGGAGTCCAACCAAAATTTGACCAAAGATCTTACTTTATACTAAGTTGGAATAGTAAATAGTCAAATTCCAACTGCATTTAGTAGCTTACTAGCTGTGTGCTGGTAGGATCTTGGTGTGGAATAAAAAGGCTTTCAGAGGCAAGTGAAAAAGATACCCAGTGTAAGAGGGATAACCAAGTCTTCCATCCTCAGTCCAGGCATTAGTCCCTTAAGCTGTTAGTAGTGGGTGGTGGAGTCCGAGGAGTGTCTGGTAACTGACTGAACGCACCAGGACAGAATTTAATAACATTCTTGATTATTAAATGTAAGAGAAAGAAATTTCCATTCTGGACAGAGAAGAATGTTTGTTATCTTGCCTTCATGAAATCTTGAAACACAGAGAAGATTTGAAACAATAGTGTAATGAACTTCAGTATAATGAATCTACCCACTGTCTAGATTAATATTTGTTCTTTTTGTCATGTTTACTGCACTAATCTCTCTCGTATGTGTGTGGTGTATATAGGTGGGGACTAAGCCTTTTGTCAGTACTAAGACAGCTCTAAGCTTTAGTATGTGTCTCTAAAAATATGGGCTTTCTGGGGCTGGGGTATAGCTCATTGGTAGAGTTCTTGACTCTTATAAGAGGCCCTGGGTTTGATTCCCAGCACTACTGGATAAAAATACTTTTTAAAAATAATTTCAGATGTATTGATATATTAAGAAAGCCAATAATCATCACCCACTATCATAACATATCCAGTTTAAATTCTAATGTTCTTAACTGTCTCCTTAAAGTCTTTTATAGTTACTATTAAAAAATAAATCAATGAAGGCTCACACATTGTCTTTGGCTGCTTTGATTGTAGCCTTTTATAATCCAGAACAGTGTCTCAATTGTTTTCCCCCCCTATGGCATGGATTCTTTTGAAGGATAAGACTAGCTGACATGTAAAATGTTCCGTATGCTTGACTTATCTGATTATTTCCTGATGGTGTAACTTACTTTGTTCCTCCAAACCTTGTGTTTCCTGTAAATTGGTGGTTCATGCCAAGGCTGGAATAAATTCAGAGGAAAGTTCTGCCCAGCTGGGGCCAGTGGCTCAGGCCTGTAATCCTAGTTACTCAGGAGGATCAGAGATCTGAGCATCAGAGTTTGAAGCCAGCCAGATCAGGAAAGTCTCTGAGACTCCTCTCCAGTTAACTACCAGAAGCTGGAAGTAGAGCTGTGGCTTAAGTGGTAGAGTGCTCGCCTTGAGAGCCGAAAAAAAAACCCCAAAACAAAAAACTAACTCAAGGACAGTGCCCAGCCCTGAGTTCAAGATCTATCTAGGACCAGCACCAAACATACAAACAACCTGTACCTCTGTTCAATCCCACCTTTGTATACATTGACACGAATTTCCATCAAAAGCATAGACCTCTGAAAACGAGAGAGTATCTACTAAAGACCCTGATATTTAAGTTCCTGGAGTGTTGCTCACCAATAAGAGAAACAGCAAGTGAATTTTCACATTGTTGATTTAAAAATTACTAGTAAGAATAAATCGCATAAAGAGATTTCATTGTGATACATACATGTGTGCAATCAATGTGCAGTCATCAAGTATATTCTTCTTTAAGCCTTTTCCTTTTAAACAATTTTATCAGGTTCCATTATGAGATATATATATATACATACATGAAAAAGTATATATATATGTATATTGAGAGAGAGAACTTGGTTCAATTCAGTGTCCATGATCTGCAAGTGCATTTTAAATACATATTCTGTGTAGCCACTGTGATAGGGGTGTGTGTGTGTGTGTGTGTGTGTGTGTGTGTGTGTGTGTGTGTATACAGTGCTAGGGAAGCATTCTGTGACAAAGCCACTCCTCTTCAGTTCTGTGCTAGTCTTGAGAAGACCAAAAATGGCACACAGACGCAGCATTTGAGGATCTTGCTGTGGAAAGAAGAAACATTGCTCACTTGAGACATGAGATGTGCCATGTCCAAGGGGAGGAAAGTTGTAGGTATGATATTTTATTTTTTTTTTTAAAAAACATACTGACTCAAAAAACTCAATGAATTTTTTTAGGACACATTCATCCACAACCCATGAGAATTCTGCTTTGTGTGAAATGAACGTCAGTAAATGCTACCATGATTTGATCATGATTGGTCTTAAAGCCTTGAAAAAGACTTTTTTTTTTTTTTTTGAGACAGGGTCTTACTCTGTTGCCTAGGTTGATTTCAAACTTTTTTTTTTTTTTTTTTCTGGCCAGTCCTGGGGCTTGGACTCAGGGCCTGAGCACTGTCCCTGGCTTCTTTTTGCTCAAGGTTAGCACTCTGCCACTTGAGCCACAGCGCCACTTCTGGCCATTTTTTTTTTGTATATGTGGTGCTGGGGAATCGAACCCAGGGCCTCACATATACGAGGCCCCAGCCTGGACCTTCTTGCTATTTAGAGCCTCTGGAGAGCTGGGATTAAAAGTGTGTATCACCACCCCCTCAAACCTTTTTTTTTTTCTTCCCCCAGTCCTGGGTCTTGGACTCCAGGGCCTGAGCACTGTCCCTGGCTTCTTTTTGCTCAAGGCTAGCACTCTGCCACTTGAGCCACAGCGCCACTTCTGGCCGTTTTCTAAATATGTAGTGCTGGGGAACTGAACCCGGGGTGTCAGGTATGAGAGGCAAGCACTCTACCACTAGACCATGTTCCCAACCCCCCCCCCCAAAAAAAAAAAAAAAACTTTTGCAAGTCAAGTTTATAGGCTACTTCTGTAGAAATGAAGGTCAGAAAGAATACTGTGTTGTTAGAACATGGACCGACTTCAGCACCTATGATGTAGATACTTTGTTCTAAGAAATAATAGCTAAAGTATGTGTTGTTTTTCACAAAACTGCCCTTCTAAATGATCTCTTGAACCTTACCCCCCTTTCTCAACCTCTCTGTCTGTCTAACTTCTAATCACAACCATCCAAGAAAGAGAAAGAAAGAAAAGAAGGAAAAGGAAAGAAAGACAGACAGACAGAAAGCAAGCAAGCAAGCAAGTGACACAATAGTAATTATAGGAAGGAATGAATATTTGAAGTAATGTTAAAACCATTGAGGAGATGTGATGTATATCTTAGTCTTTTAAATGTTCAATGTTTGCATTCTGGAAACTTTCACTGTAGGAAAGATTTAGTTCCAGATGAGGAGTGGCCGGGATTATACTAGTCTTTATATGATCTTGTGTTAGTAGTAGACTGTAGGAGGTAGTGTAAGTGCTAGAATGGATTATTTTTAGTGGGAGCAAAAATATTGAGGCTTTCATGGTTTCTATAGTGACTTCATTTCTGTCAGTTAAAATCAAATTTTTAACTATGGAGATCTTCTGGATTATATTCTTGAAATATACTGAAATCTGTGTGTGTGTGTGTGTGTAAAGAAAGTTGACCTCACCCCCAAGATGCCCCCTTCCCCAATAGTGGTGATGTCAGTAAATAAAACATGGAGGCAGAAAATTCTGGAAAACTAGAAAGCAGTTAATCAGCATTCTGAAGCAAACCTCACTAGCCAGATAATTGGACTTCTAGAGTAGATGTAGGACGCATTTAATGAGGAATTATGAGACTTAATTTCTTTTAAAATTATATATGTACAACTTTGATGTGTTTCCAATGGGAGTGTAACAAGGACTGTTATTCAGCAAATATTTTTTCATGCATTTAAAATATACCAGGCCTATAGAACTCTAGGATTGATGAATTGCAGAACAGGAAAAAAATATACAGGCATTGTGCTGAGTACTTGATTATTTTAATTTTATCCACAGAGTAACTGTACTACAGCTCCCCTCCCCCATTTTTTACAGAGGAAATGGAGATTGAGCAATTTGGATAACATCATTTTAAAAGTGGCAAAACTAGGATACAAGCCAAAGAAACTGTAACCATATATCTTAGGGGGAGAGGCAGAGGGAGGGAAAAATTCATAAACTTCTGGTGTGACATTGGCTAAGTTTTTAAAATTTCAACATGTATAAAGAAGTGGGTAAGGCTAATAATGTTCTTAGATTCCTGACACTTCCTTTGATGCCCGTACTAAGACTTGAACTCAGGGCCTGGGCACTGCCTCTTAGCTTTTTCTGCTCAAGGCTGGTGCTCTATCACTTGAGCCACAGTTGTTCTTGTGGCTTTTTGCTGGTTGATTGGAGATAAGAGTCTCATGGGCTTCCCTGCCCAGGCTGGTTTTGAACCACAGTCCTCAGATCTCAACCTTCTGATGAGCTGGGATTACAGACACGAGCACTGGCACCTGGATTTCTGACAATCGGTTCTATGCTTTTAATGATTCTATACGTCTGTTTTTGTGTTTTCTTTTGTGGGGGGGGGGTGTCCTGGGGCTTGCACTTAGGGCCTGGGGATTGTCCCTGAGATTTTGTGCTCAAGGCTGGTGCTCTACCAGAGCTCTTCTGGATTTTTGTGGTTAATTGAAGGTAAGAGTCTCACAAAGTTTCTTGCCTGTGTTGGCTTCAAATTGGGGACCTGAGATCTCAGCTTCCGGAGTAGCTAGGATTACAGGCATGAGCCACAAGCTCCCGGTTGCCTTTTCCTTTTAACCTTATACTGTCTTCTGGAACTGTGGGCTCAGGTCTGAAGAGGACTTACAGCCTGGTTTTCTTCTTGAGCCATCAGAAGCTAGGGTGTGGCCTGACCTAGGTTGCCAAGTGACAACTGTCCCTGGGGTATCCAGCATTCCTTTGGCTCCTTTTTCTGGCAGCTCTGTATCACCTGATGGCAAATTCAAGGACTATTTCTCCTCCTGGGAGTTGTAATTGCTTATAAAATTGTCACCCTGCAACAAGGCTAATCTCTGTTACAGAAAATAACTTGCGACAGGTATTACTCATTTAAATGTAACTAATATTCTCAGCAGGATGGGATTCCATAATTTGCCAGTATCTGGAATTGAACTGTATAGTTTCCAACTTTGAAGCATGTGGGACTTCTTAGCTGTAATAATAACAATGGATTTCAAGCTTTCCAGATGTTTCCTTATGTTTTGGCCCTGACTTAGGAAAGGCGTAGAAGTTTTAAGATGTACTTGTTTTTAAGAAGGAGAGGGGGGAAATGTAAGAGAACTAGACTGGGTGGAGTGAATCCCAAATCTTCAACTTCCTGGCTGCTAATCAATTTCTGATCAATGTGTAGCAATGGACCAACCATTCTTACTTGCAAATTGTCTTTGTGTTATTGGATGAAAGACATTTGCCTAGAAACATGCTTATGTCTCTGGTGTCTCATTTTGGCTAGAAAGCCAAAGTGTCCTGATTTGAACTGCATTGTAATGGCTTCTCTTTTAATGGAGGATAGCAGCGACTTCTAACTAGATGTAAAACTTCCTGAGAGGAGTTTGACAAATGACCCGTGAGTTATATGCAAGTATGTACATCTTAGAATAATGATTCTGAAAGTCGACGTAGAAGCCTTTTCAGATGCCTTTCATTATTTCATTGTTGTGAAATTCTCAAAAGAAATTTGTCTTGATTTCTTTAATGAGGATGGTGGAGGACAGAAATAGCTAAATGCAAACTGCAATCGTGAGTGCATTTTTCCGCACTTCTGCGTTCAGTGTTCTTCAGTGAGTGACGTTCTTCACTGTGCACTCTTTTCTGGTGCTCTCCAGAGCATCTGTGGGCTACGTACTTATTCACTTATGCAAGGCTCATAGCTTCTTGGAAACTATTTATTTAGAATTTGAACTTTGTAGGTCATCCAGTTGTAGAAACAATAAGCTATCACATTTGGCTATTTTATAATTCAACATAAACTTCACTGTAGTTAGTAATATGACTTTGACCAAACCAGGAAGCTTTCAAGTAGTTTGGTTTCCTTTTCTGTAAAAGCTGTCTTCTTCAATGACTTCTAATCTAACCTATGATTTTGGAAAGACTTGTGACAAGGTGTCACTGTACTGTAGTTTGAATTTCTATAATTAACTCAAAGATGAGCTCCTAATCCACAAGAAACTTACAATGTAGTTTATTTAGCAACCTTTATTCTTTCTGTTTCTTTTTATTAGCATATATTAATTGTACAAAGTGATTTAATTGCGCTATTTCCATACACTTAGGTAGTGTACTTTGACCAAATTCACCTCCTCTATTACCATTCTTTTTTGGGGGAGGAGTTATTACTAGGGTTTGAATTTAGGGCTTTGTGTTTGTCCAGCTTGCTAGCTAGGCTGGCACTCTATTGCTTGAGCCATGCCTCCAGCTCAGCTTTTAGCCGATTAATTGAGATAGAATCTTTTAGACTTTTCTTTCCAGGCTGCCTTTGCTCCTTATCCATCCGTTCAGCCTCCTGAGCTGGTAGGATTACAGGCCTGAGCCACCAGCACCTAGCTTGCCATTTATTCTTCTTGAGGATTTGAGATTATGGTCAGCTGTGTGACCTCCAGCAAGTCATGTGATTTGTCTGGGTTTCAGGTTTTGCATTTGTAAATGGATGGAATTGCATACAGAGGGCCTCAGGTGTCTTCCTGGAACTTTACTCTCTGATTTCTTCTGGACCGACTGTGTTAAGAATCCCACACAATCACATATTCAAGGTCGTTGAACCTTGTGGTAAGAGTGTGGTTGCCAGAGATTGCCTGGTATGAGTTCCAGCTCTGTCTTGCTCAGTGATGTGTCCCGGCAGGCTCCACAAGTCCTAGTGTGCCTCCGTGTGTATGGTGATCACCAAGCACTGCTGTGAGGTGAGGCACATGATGCACTTAGTACAGGGATTGGCCCAACATGGGAGGAAACCCTCAAAAACGTAGGCCGTTGTTCCTTAAAAAAAAAAAAAAATCCCATTTAGAGCCAGGTGCTGGTGGCTAACACTCAATCAGGGCTTCTCATGAGGCTAAGACCTGAGGAGCTTAAATTAAGCTAGCCTGGGAAAGAAAGTCCACGGAATTCTTATCTCCAGTTAACCACAAAAAGCCAGAAATGGAGCGGAGCTGCGGCTTGAGCGTTAGAATGCTAGTCTTGAGCAAAAAAGCTCAGAGACAGTGCCCTGAATTCTAGCTCCAGGACTGGTGTGTGCGTGTGCACACGCACACGCACACACACACACACACTCTCCTGTTTAGGAAGAAGATGGTGTTAGCTTTTGTTGTTGTTGGCACAGTCCAGCTCTTCTGGTGGGTTTTCTGAACAGGCCGTATCCAATGTAGGGTCGCAAGTGTGTCACACTGACCTTGAACCAGAAGGCAACAAGCCATGTGGGTTTTGTTCTCTCAGGGTTTTCTTGGCTGGGCACCCACGTTTCTGCAGGCAATTGCTACCTTCACACCCAATGAGGCCTGGAATCTGCCCGTCCTTGTGTCTGAGGTAGCTGATGGTATTTTCTCTACAAAGTAAAGAGTAATCATGGGAAGGAAGAAGACAAAGCTTTCTGGTTATAAATAGCTTCTTAATGAAATGTTCTTGCCAAGGGCTTCTGATAATTATGATAGGAGCTGTTGGCTATAATCAAGTTTAATTGCTAAGGAGCATAGGGAGGTAGCCCTCAGCACATAAGCTCAGGGGCTGATTTTTATGGTTTTCTATCTTGTCCAAGACTTAAAAGTCTCTGATTAGGAGTCTAATCAGTCTGTGTGTATCCTGGAGTGGGCCTGGAGTGACTTCATGCATAGTCCGTCCCTGGCTACATTGGCTTGTGTGGTTATTGTCAATGAGAATGGTGGAGTGGATTAAATATAGAGAGAGGAGAAAGTCCAGTGCTGGGAGCAAAAGTGTGCCCTCTTTGTTCACTTCTCTCATGCGAGGCATGAGTCTGTGTTGGTGTGTGTGCATGTGAGTATCTGTATGAGAAATCAAGGCATAGAAAACAAAATGATATGAATGCAAGAAAAGGAATTTCCAGAACAATTTCCTGCTGTCTTCCAGAAATATGACCCAAGCTTGCTGTAGCTAGAGTAGGAATTTTTGGATGTCTCCAAACTCAGATTTGTAGGGTCAAATTATATATATTTATTTATTTATTTTTGCCAGTCCTGGGCCTTGGACTCAGGGCCTGAGCACTGTCCCTGGCTTCTTTTTTGCTCAAGGCTAGCACTCTGCCACTTGAGCCACGGCGCCACTTCTGGCCATTTTCTGTATATGTGGTGCTGGGGAATCGAACCCAGGGCTTCAAGTATACGAGGCAAGCGCTCTTGCCACTAGGCCATATCCCCAGCCCAGGTCAAATTATATTTTATAGATGCTTACTAAAGCTTCTTGTTCCACTTTTTCTGTTTACCTTTTATAAGTTTATTGTTTACTGGTGTGAGGTGCCATGCTCACCTGCCCTCATTGCAAAGCCAAAGACAGCTCTTAAATACAAAATCACATTCTCCCCAGCCCCACCCCACTCTAGGTCAGTAGCTGTCTCTCAGTACATGGAAGTTAACATAGTAGCAATGAGGACAAATGGAGAGAGGAAGGGTGGGCAATTACAGTCATAAAACTCAGTGTTTACCTGTGACATGGGACTGAGAAATGAGCAGATGGGTGGGTAGGGAAAGATTGGGGCAATGGTGGAAGACATAACAGTGATCAAGACGCAGTGTCAACTTGAAACCCCTATGAATAACTACTTAAAAATAATTTGTAAAACAAATGAACTTAGTTTGATCATGATCTAATAATTATAATGATCATTTTGTAGGTAGCTCTGGGGAAGCAGGGTGTTTCAAAGGACTCAAATGATTCTAAGTCTTTTCATACAGTAAACTTGACTATGTTGTGTTAGGTTGCTTCATCTTTTTTCTTTTTTAAAAAAATTTGCATTCAAGACCCAGGTGTGATAGTTCATATCTGCAATCCCAGCTCCCATCAGGTTGTGGCAAGAGAGATGGGGGTTTAAAGGCAGCTTGTGCTTCCCGAGACCTTGTCTCTGAAAGAAAACAACAAACAAAAACAAGTGCAATAACAAAAAGCAGTATGACAAACAACATCTTTATTTTTATTTTCACTGGCAATTGTATTTAGGTAAGAAAAAAAGGAAAAATAGAGAGAAATATTTCTGTTCGTCTTTAGCATTGGCAAACTTTTGGGTACTTTAAAAATTATCATTGGGGGCTGGGAATGTGGCCTAGTGGTAGAGCGCTTGCCTCATATACATGAAGCCCTGGGTTCGATTTCTCAGCACCACATATATAGAAAAGGCCAGAAGTGGTGCTGTGGCTCAGGTGGCAGAGTGCTGGCCTTGAGCGGGAAGAAGCCAGGGACAGTGCTCAGGCCCTGAGTCCAAGGCCCAGGACTGGCCAAAAAAAAAAAAAAAAAAATTATCACTGTATTTGAGTTATGTTAAAAGGCACATGTGGATTACTTTTTTTTTAATCAGTTAATTTCTGATTTTGCAGGCTCAAACTTATAGATTTGTCAAGTTTTTAAAAAAAATCTTATAGGCGAGCATAAAAACTTAAAATTTATACTTAATTCAGGTAGGAAAGTAAATTTATATTAAAATAAAATAATTTATTAGGAATTACTTTAGCTATGATAGTTAAAATTAGAATGCAGTTTTTAGGCCCCTATCTGTCCATATGTGTGTATTTCGTACCAGGTGTTTACTTCTCATTGTTCATAAAACCTGGCCAACACACAGCTTTATTCTTTTATCTTTTTATTTGGCCTCATCTGGGACTTTAATTTGAGGGCTATTTAGTCTTTTATTGATGTCACAATTTAAGCTTACCCCGGAATCTATGGGCTCCCACTGGGAAGTCTCCTACCCCTTTGGACTTTATTGGTTGATTATTATACTTCACTTTAATTTCCTCCTACTGATTTAAAGTCTTTGACTGTTGTAATGTGAGTCAATCTGAATTATTGTTTTGGAGGAGAACTGAGGAAGCCAGGGGCCAAATGCTTTCTTCAGTTACAGTGCTGCTAATTTAGTACTCAATAAAAAATATGTATTTTCTAAAATAGCCAGATAGTTTATTACCAGTTTTGTTACTTAATTTGTTATGATTCTTTCTTTTGTGTTATTCTTTTGTTGGGGAATTTTCATTTGATAAATTTTTTAACAATTTATTTTAAATAAAGTTTTTAGATATACTTTTTTATATCAATATAATTTAAAACATATACTGATTTATTAAAAAAAGAATTGTCAGCAAGATAATTGTAACCAATTTCCCTTATGCCTGCATAATCTAAACCTGCTGTACTGATTAGGTAAAATTTCTCCAGATACTAGAAAATTATGTCTGGCTGTGTTAACAAAAATACATAAATATAACAATATGTATATGTGTACATATATACATATATATACATACTCCATAATGGATGACAAGCATTTCTTTTTTTTAAATTTAAAAATTATCTTTAACTATTGTACAGAGAGGTTTCAATTCAGTGTGTTTATGAGTTCAATGCATCTTTAAAAGTTATTAAGTAGTTTTACAAAGAGGTTATGGGTCAGGTTATGAGTACAATACATCTTGATCAATGTCACCCCTTCTGTCATTTTATTCCATTTCCCCACCTCCCATCCCTACCCTTCAGTTACATAATTTAATTTTTACAAATATACATCAAAGATAATGCATTTACTCACTCTTCTTCCCTCCATTCTCTGTTCATGTTACAATGTTTGTTTGCTTGCTCCTTCCTTCCTTCCTTCCTTCCTTCCTTCCTTCCTTCCTTCCTTCCTTCCTTCTTTTTCTTCCCTCCCTCCCTCCCTCCCTCCCTCCCTCCCTCCCTCCCTCCCTGTTCTTTTGACAAGGTCTTGCTGTGTATCCCAGGCTGGCTTCATATCTGTGATCTTTCTGCCTCAGCCTTTTGAGTACTGGGATTCTGGCAGTAGGAGGTGATATATGTGTTTCAATACTATTACCTGAGGAACACCTTTCAAAATGCAGATTGCTAGGCCAGCCTTTAGTTGGCCTAATGTAGTAAGAATAGTCCTACAATCCCGGTTAGATCCTAGAATTACACTTTATAAATTTTTCCCAGATGACTCCACTGATCTCTCAGCTTTTGAACCTATCACCTCATAGAAATCCTAGCCAGAAAAGTTCCCCAGTAAATGAACAATGGAGGTTTAGTCTTCTTTTTGCTTTTGTCTTTGTCTTTTAGCTCCTTACCAGCCTTATGTGTCTGAACCTACTCTGATGGGGGGGCCTCCCTAGTACTTTTCTGGAATTGTTTCTTATTTTCCAGCAGGTGTATTACATAGGGGGAAATTTTGCCTGCTGTTTAGATGAGGGAAGGTACACATTAGGATTCTGGCATGTAGCTCTGTCTGTTACACTGATCATTGTGGGTTGGTTTGGAAATCTAGATTCATTTATGTCTATAAAGTTTGGAATTCCATGATTGTCAATGTGAAGATTCATCATACCAGAATTCGTTGTAGTTTTGCCTTTGCCTTGTTTTAATATAATTTTGATACATTTTATGTACATTTAAGATCATCAGTGTCAGTGAGTGCTTTTAAATATAGAACCAAGAATAGCTCCTTTCTTGGGATTGTAAGTCTGTTGAAGCCTGATTTGAGTCTTGGGGACAGAGAATCATTATCTGCTTGTTCGTATCCCTTCCTTCCAGGGACCTACATGGAAATACAGTGGGATCTACCAGTGACAGGTTTCTTTTGTTCATTTGATTTAGCAATCCTCTTTTGCTCCAAGCTCTATTTTAAGAAAATTTCCTTGCTAGAGTTGAGTAGCCCATTGGCTGCTATTGAGGTGGAGGATGGTAGGGTGGAGAAGAGAAGTCTTGAAATAAATCTTCTTTTGGAACACAACTTGTCAACTTACATTCAGCAGACATTGGCTGACATCCTAACAAGGTTTCTTGGAGGCATCTCACACATGGTGTGAAAACTTGTGTGATTTATCACACTTAATGAATTAGGAAAAGATTCGGAGTAGTGATTCTTCATAGTCTCAGAGTGCTTTTTTAGTGTGTGTGTGTGTGTGTGTGTGTGTGTGTGTTTCCAGTACTGGGGATGCAACTCAAGATCTTGTACTTGCTAGTCAAGTCCTCTACCATTGAACTATATACCTTAGCAGCTACCTTAAGGTCACTTTTTTTGCAAAGGGTAGCCAAAACTTGAATGGTGATTATTATTAAATGTTGAGAAGCTAACACTTGCTTTCTGAACATACGCATCTTAAGAAAGCCTTGGGGACCTGAGGGCTCACCCGTGGTGTTAACACAGGGAAAGTCAGGGCATTCACTTAGGGCCTGCAGTTAGTGAAGACCTCCACGCACACCTCTGGCAGGCCTGTTCACCTTCTGCCTAGGGTCACCTGTCACCACACTGCTGGCTGAGGGTTCACAGGAAAGCCTCTCCTCTGAGATGCTAGTAGCTATGGAGCAGATGACCCTGTTCCTTTGATGGTTTATTTGGCATAGTGAAAGGTGAAACTTTTGAAAAGGCCATTCACAAATACTCAGAGAGAGCATCAGGAGATAAGCTCCGAAAATAGAAGAAGCCCACGACTTGGGCAATTTTTGAGGTACACATCTTAAGTCTAACAGAAACATCTTGCTTTCACGCCTGCTGGACTGCTTGGGCAGATGTGATTCTCACCTGACCTTTGACCTGTGGCTGCAAAAAAAAAAAAAAAAAAGGACACTAGAGTATCTCCTACCCTCCCCCCTTCTCTGAAGGCAAGATTCCTGCAGGTAAACATTCCCTCCGTCTACTCCATGGTGCTCACTTTCCTTCTCTGGGTAGATGAGGAAGCAAGGGTGGGCTGGACCTGCCTGGCTGAGAGCTGTAAAGATGATCACTGAGTGCCAGGGAGAAGCCCAAGATCATCACTGAGTGCCAGGGAGAAGCCCAAGATCATCACTGAGTGCCAGGGAGAAGCTCAAAATCATCACTGAGTGCAAGGGAGAAGAAGCCCAAGATGATCACTGAGTGCAAGGGAGAAGCCCAAGATCATCACTGAGTGCCAGGGAGAAGCCCAAGAGGCGAGACAGTAGGCTCTGGCAGGGAAGGACAATGCAACAGCACCCTCCTGCTCTTGTCTGGTTGGGTCTAGAGGTACTCCAAGGAGCTGGATTGCACACAGTAAGAGGGCAGTGGTGCAGTCTGGCACTATTTCTATGGCTGGTGGCCAGTGCTGTCACTGGATGCCATCCAAGTCCCAAGAGGGAGACAGCCTTGAGGTGTGGGGGTAGCAGTCCTGCCCCTGGATGTTTATCTTGCCAGACCAGAAAAGAAGAGAAGGTTGCCGTGAGGAGAGGGGAAGAACTGAAACAGGGAAAGAACAGAATAGGAGTTGGAGGCATGGCTCAGTCGGTAGCGTGCTAGTCAGTGAGTGAAACGGACAGGTACCAAGGCTGAGGCCTGGTCTTGGGCCTGAAAGGGAAGCAGGTCTTCCTGCTGAGCATGACCATGGGCGTGAGTCTGGCTGTTGAGGGCCCTAGATGGCATCATGACTTGTACGGTGTATTTATTTGCCATCTTTCATTAAGACTTTGATGGAAAAATTTCCCATTGTTTCTTCTAAGTAAAAAACAAGTGAAAATAGATAAAAAGATGTGCCTGGTATTTCTCACAATTAAAATTAGTTGGATTTTCCATATTATCACTGGGAGTTTGTATAATCAAGTGATTAATTCATGATGAGAAAGATTGTGTACACACGCGTGTGTGTGCGTGTGCGTGTGCATGCACATGTGTGAATGTTCTTTCCTTTTTATTTTGGAGGCACGTAACCTTTATTAGCCAGCTTTAATTGTTCCAGGGTAACTGATTCTTCTTAGATATAGCAGATGGTAAAATGGCCCTCAAGTGTGTTGGGATAACTGTTAAGCTGATTAATTCTCAGTGGGACATTGTGTGTTAATTAGAGCTTTATTTCTATTAGAAGGAAAAGCAGTATGATAAGGAAGGAAAAGCCACATATGATAATTCTAAAACTCTCAGGGAACTTGAGAAACTAATACATTCCCTTGTCAAATGCTCAGAATACCGTAAGCGAGTTGCTCATGAGTAATAGAATTGTCGGCTCTTGTGGACTGGTTTATCTCTGCACTGATGTTGATCCGTAATTCTGGAACACGAATGAGCATCTCGTCATCTAGAGGATCCAGATTGCTGGCTTCTCTGGTGGGTCAGGTCAGCAGGAGCAGGATAGAGCTTGAGAAGTTGCGTTTCTACCAAGTGTCCAAGGGACATGGGTGTCACAGATTGGTGACGGCTCTCCACTAGTGTTCTACAGAACACCGATTTCACAGGCTTCGTTAGTTCACCAGCTGTTCAGTGCACTCCTGCTGGTCGTACGTAGCATTTTAGAGCTGGTACTCCGACAGCGTACAGACCAGAGTTCTTTGCCTTTACCACCCTCTGTTTCAGAGGAAGAGACAGACAGTGCATTGTGTGGTTTGCAGCAGGGATAAAGGTTGTGAAGAAAAAGAATACAGGAGTAAGAAGACTTTGTAGGGGAGGCAGGAAAGATCCATTAGAGCTGAGGCACAGTGGCAGGGTCCGGAGGGCGGTGGGCCTGTCTGAGCTCAGCAGGAAGAAGCTTAGTCTTCTTGGAATTAGATGAGGGGAAGGAGAGTGGTCGCAGAGAGCAGCGGAACCTTCTGAGTTCCTATGACCAAGTCAGTTCTGAAAATACAGAGCTCATCATTGTGTTACTTTAACCCTTTGTGTTAGTCTGTTTTTCATTGCTATTTCAAAATGTCCGAGACCGAGTAACTTGTAAAAAAAAGAGGTTTATTTAGTAAACTGTGGATGCTGAAAGTCTAAACAGCATCTCTCTGGCTCTCAAGGGCTTTGTTGGCCGTATTACTTTGTAGTGAATGGCATTCGGTGGGAACGTGCATGAGAAAGGTCACAGTATGATAAGAAAGAAAGCCAGATGAGATTGGGGTCCGCAGAACTGTGACACTCCCTTCCAAGGGCAGTGCCCAGTGACCCAACAATCTGGAGACTCTGTCTCAGAGTCTCATTATGCAGCCCAGGCTGGCCCTGAACTCATGCTTTTTCTGCCTCAGCTTCCTGAATGCTGGGATTGCAGGCAGCAGCCATATCCGCCTAGGTTCACTTCTTAAAGGTCAGAGCACTTGTTAATGTTGCCTCACTGAGTATCCTGCTTCCAGCACCTAGGACCTTGGAGAATAAGCTACATTGAAGCCATCGCACCTTGTGCAAATACTTGTTAACCTTCAGGGAAACAGTAAGATACTTTGTTTTCTCAAACTTACATTACCATAAATCTTTTAATTCCATAGCTGTCACCAAGACTAGTGTTCCTTGAAACTCACCTGGGAAGTCTTGATCTATGGATGTGTCTCCCCCCCCACTTTCTTTCTCTTGCTCTTCTTTCTCCCTCCTTTCATCCCTCCCTCCCCTCCCTTCCTCTCCCCCTCCCTCCCCTCCCTTCCTCTCCCCTCCCTTCTCTCTTCCCTCTCCCCTCCCTCCCTTCTTCCCTCCCTCCCTCCCTCCCTCTCCCTCTCTCTCTCTCTCTCTCTCTCTTTCTTTCTTTCCTCAGCACACATTATTTATAAAAGAGGGACTTCCACTGTAACATTTCCACGCATGAATGCAATCAGTCATGGATTCCAGTCAATCCTTACTTCCCTGTCCTTGTCCAATGGCCTCACTATCTACCTAAAGAAACAAGACCATGGGAACCAATTGAGTAGACCATAGTAATAAGCCTCAAGGCTACTTGGCTGGTAGACAGTATCCTGGGTTTGGAGAAGGCAGACTAGGTTTGGGTCTCAGCTCTGATGTGTGTGTGTGCACGTGTGTGCACGTGTGCACATGTGAGCTCCAATCCTGGGGCTTGAATTAGTTTCTGTCCACGAGCTTTGTTACTCAAGGCTGGTGCTCTATCACTGGAGCCACAGCTCCACTTCTGGCTTTTGGTAGTTAATTGGAGGTAAGCATGTCATGAACTTTCCTGCCTGGGCTGTCTTTGAACCAGAGTCTTCAGATCTCTGTCTCCAGAGCCATTCTGTCAGTGTGGAGCTGGGGCATGGTGCCTGAACTCAGATGAAGAGGTGATGTCATCTGCTCTTTAAGGGACTTCTTGTCACTCTGGATAAATGACTACTGATTTTGTCAGCTTTTTGGATGATGGAGTTTGTGTTAGCTAAGCTAGAGGAAAATACTAGAAAATGCATGTAAATGTATTCACCATGTGGATTATTTGGTTGCATGCAAATGAAAACTTCATGCAGACAAGTAATTAAAATAAAGTCTGCCAGAGAATATAGAACTTGAAATCATCAAATGTTGGTAAAGAAATGAAGGAATGCATAAAGCAGTGGTAATGTGCTTTGTGGCAAAATATTTTAACATCATTTTCCATTTTCATGAAATTTGTAGTTGATTTGAATACAAGCAGTACATCTCAAAATAGTAAAGTGTATATTTTTCCTGTATTTTTCAGTACTCTTGAGGAGATAATAATAACAAACACTTGGATTTTGTTTTTTTTGCTAGCTAGCTTTTTATTTTGGACTAATAATTTCCTGGCAGTCTTTGCTTCATGTAAAGGAGGACTTAAATATTCATTTGTTGTACAACCATACACATTTAAGTTACCCACATTTGAATTTGTGTCTTAAAGGGATGTTGATGATGATAGAATCTTAGTCAAGGTGTGACTTGGACCCTGAGGCACTCAGGATGTGGGTTTCACACAGGTAAGGTGACATCAGAGGGGATTATAGGGTTTCCCCCGTGATCATTAATCTGCACCACCAGCTTGATTGGATTAAGAAGCACCTAGGAGAGCCAGGTGTCGGTGACTCAGGCCTGCAACCCTAGCTACTCAGGAGGCAGAAGTCTGAGGATCTCAGTTTGAAGCCCACCCCAGAAGGAAACTGTGAGACTGTCATCTCCAATTAAGCAGCAAAAAAGCTGAAAGTAGAGCTGAACTTATGTGGTAGAGCACCAGCTTTGAGTACAAAATCTCAGGGACAGTGCCCAGGCCCTGAGTTTAAGCCCTAAGAGAGGCACAGAAGAGGAAAGACAAAAGAAGAAGTGTTGTGCCAAGTTGCGAAACCACCACCAAGAAGACCACCGAGACTCAGACGTTCCGAAATGCAAAAGCAAGGCAAGGCTTTATTCAAGCGAGCTGCAACTCGGGCCTCGTCCTATCCACCGACACAGCGGAGGTTAGGAGGGAGCCCCGAGCTACGATTACACAGGCCTTATAAAGGCAAAAAACAAAGTTACAACAATCAGGTGTTCAAGCAAGCAAGATTAGGACACAGGTGCAAATCTGATTGGCTCAGGGCTCGAGGCATTCTGGGGGCAGTCAGAGTTAAGCATTCCCAGCGGTTAGAGTTCTAGACCGACTGGGCCCTAATGGGCTTGTCCTGGGTCTGCTCACAGGGCCTGCTTATCTCAGGTTCGCGTGGTAAAGTGGGGTTCATGTGGTAAGGTGGGGTTCACGTGGTAAAGAGGAGGAAGAGGGGGAGGGAGAGGGGGAGGGGGAGGGAGAGGGAGAGGGGGAGGGGGAGGAGGAGGAGGAAAGAAGAAAGAAGAAAGAAGGAAGAAGGAAGAAGAAGAAACAACATACCACCTAGGAGATAAGTAGTCTCTGGGTGTTTCTGTAAGGGTATTTCCAGAAGAGATTAAGTGGGGAAGACCTGACCTGGATGTGGATAGCTCCACCCCAAAGGCTGGGAACCCATATAGAATAACAGAGAGACAGGGGAGACAGGAGAAGGCCCGTGAATGCAGGCACTCGCCCTGTCTCTGCTTTCTGACTGGCGTGATGTGATCCGCGCTGCCACGCCCTCAGCCGCATTCTGAGGCAAACAGTCTCTGTTCTTGAGTTGGAAGTTAGGGAGCAGAAGTGGGGGTGTAGTTCAGTGGTAGAGTGCGTGCTGCGTGAGTGTGAGGCTCGAGGTCTGGCAGGGAGATTCCCCAGGCAGCCCTTGAGTGGATAGTGAATTGTGAGTGAGGATCGCACCTGTGTGGCTATCAGTCCTGAGGTACGTCTGGCTGCCTGTGCTGTAGCACAGTCTAGTCAGTCCAAACTACTGGGCTTATTAATAAACTGAGAAGTTCAGTCCCTACGAGGTAGAAGGGAGAGCAGCGATTTGATAAATAATTACTTTAATGAAGAGATACCACCACATGGTACCCCTTTTATAGACGTTTCCTGAGGAATTTGTGTGTGTGTGTGTATGCTGGTTCTGGGGCTTAGTGTTTGGACACCGTCCCTGAACGTTTTTGCTCAAGATTAGTGCTCTACCCCTTGGGCCACAGCTCCACTTCCAGATTTTTTGGTGCTTAACTGGAGAAAAGAGTCTTATGGGCTTTCTTACCTGCCTAGCTTTGAACTGCAATTCTCTGATCCCAGCCTCCTGAGCAGCTAGCATTACAGACATGAGCCCTCGAGGGTGGGCTCCTGAGGGATTTCTGTTGTCCCCGTGAAGCTACACATTTTGGAGACTGTGTTAAAGAACATGCGTGTACGTGTTCTATTATTACCTGTTTACTTTGGCATATGTTAAAGAAGTACATCATATAAAAAGGCAGTGTTCATGATGATGGTTGAATCCAGGGCATGGGCCCTGTCTCTTTTTGCTCAAGGTTGGTGCTTTACCACTGAGCCACAACTCCACTTCTGGCCTTTTACTGGTTGATTGGAGATAGGCGTCTCACAAACTTTCCTGCCTGGGCTGGCTTCAAACCGTGATCTCCAGATCTAAGCTTTCTGAGTAGCTAGTATTTCAGGTTGCAATCTTACAAGCACTGGCACTCAGCTCTTGTGGTTGTTCCTGACAGAGAAATCAAAGACTGAAAAGGATGTACACTTAAGGGTGGTCCTTTCAGGGTAGGAGAATTCCAAGTGACAGTTATTCTTTGTTTCGGTGCCAAATTTGTTTGCACTACACTTTGGTCACTTTATAATTAGGAGAAAACTTATTTAAAAGCAATATATTAAGCGGCGCATGGTGGCGTATACTAGTGGCTGCAGCATTCGGGAGGCTGAGACAGGAGGACTCACTGCAGTCAGGAGTTTTATACCAGCTGGGGAAACATAGACAGGCAGTCTTCTTTTCTTTTTCTTTCTTGTGAACTCTGGACCTAGGAGCTGTCCTTGAGCTTCTTTTGTTCAAGGTGAGTCCTCTACCACTTGAGCCATAACTCCACTTCCAGCTTTTTTGTTTATTGGAGATAAGAGTCTCATGGAGTTTCCTGCCTGGGTTGGCTTCTAACCATGATTCTCAGATCTCAGCCTCCTTCGTAGCTAGGATTACAGGCGTGAGCCACTGGCACCCAGCTAGGGCCCTGCCTTAACAAACAGCAAAAATCAAAGGAAGCCAACAAAAAGCAAAAAGCAAAAAATAAAATAAACAAAAACTCCCCAAGTACTAGTGGTATTTTTTCTAGATGAGAACATGCTACTCTCCATGTTGATTCTTGTGTCTGCTGCTTTTGTGTCACAGTTTTGGGACAGATTTTCTTGGTTTTCCACTTGTTCTTAAACTTTTCATCTTGATTTCATTTATGAGTTTTTCTCCCCTTAGCCACTTTTTGAGGCCAGCGAATCTCTGGTCTCATAGCTTACCAAGCCTTACAAATTCTCTTAAATCTCTCATGCAGCTGATCTACTGAATGTTTTCCAGTCTAGTTCAGGTTTCTCCACTTGACATCTGACTGCCAGAGGGTTTCATCCTTCCCTCCCTTTCTCCCTTCCTTCCTTCCTTTCTTTCCCTCCCTCCCTTCCCTCTCTCCCTTCCTTCCTTCTTTCTTTTCTCTTTTCCTCCCTTCCTACTTCTATCCCTTGCTGCCTCCCTCTCTCCCTCCATCATCTCCTTTCTCCCTCCTTCCTTTCTTTCTTCATTCATTGCCTTTAGTGCATCTTCTATTTTCTTCTTCCAAATGGAAAGGACCTACCATGTTCCAGAGACCCAGATGGGAATTGGCATGAGGGTATTGGAAAACTTACAAATTCTCCCAAAGAACTCATCGCCAGTAAGACAACATCCAGGTCATTAACAACAGAAGCATTAGCTTATCACTGGGAATCTACATACAGTTTCTTTTATTTCATTAAAAAAATTGAATATACAACAATTTAATGACCTCCCTAATGTTTACTTTGGGGGATAATTGAAGCAAATATGAAGCTGGGCAGTAAAAGAAGTTCAGGTGGTCAGAATAAACAACATTACAAATAGTAAAGTAAAAAAATAAAGTCAACAGGAAAGTAGTTACATCAAAATTCTGTCTATGGAATTTTTTAAAAGAGGAAACCTGTTAGTCTAGCACCAATTTTTATCAAAAATTACAAATTCCTTGTCTATCACCCAATCTTATCTTTCTCATGGAGAGCTCTTAAGGTGTTAGGAAATGCAGGCAGCCTCAAAAACACTGCACTATACTCATGCAGAGGAGACAGGCACAACCTGTCTTAAGAGATGCGGTTAGTGCCAGAGCACCAGAAGTCCGTGTGATTAATGGCCAGCTGGGAAGGCCAGAGCTATTACCAAGAAAGAAAAATCATGGACATTTCACACAAGTGTAGAGTTGAGCAAGATCTTTAAGGATCAGTAAAATTAGGACATAGGGCAGGAAGAAGGGCAAAATCCCTCATAAAAAGAGACTGTGAACAAAGAATGGATTACTTAAGATGGCAGAAAAGCATATACATGTCAAGACAGGAAATGGGTTTATCTACTGTAATGGGGAGCACCAAGAGAGTGGGGGATGAGAACCAAAAGCCCTTGGGGTGTGGAAAGAGGGGGTAGATGGAACAAGTCTTGTCTGTGGGCCATGTGAAGGCCAGTAGACCAGAAAAGTCCTGGACCATGCGTGCGTGCATGCGTGCGTGTGTGTGTGTGTGTGTGTGTGTGTGTGTATTAGTACTGGGGCTTGAACCCAGGGCTTGGGTTTTTCATTCAATTCTGTCACTCTACCACCTGAGCCACAGCTCCTCTTCTGGTTAATTGGACGTAAGAATCTCATGGATTTGTCTGCTGGGATGGCGATCTCAGCCTCCTGAGTCGCTAGGATTCCAGGCGAGAGCCCCTGGCTCCCTGGCTCATTTGTCTTCGATGTAGGTGTGACGTGGTAAGGGAACACCCCGTGTATGAAGGCAGTCTTGTGAACAGCTTTGCCTGTTTTATACTTGAAGCCGGGCCCTGATTCTGGCTGCAGCTCCTCTCAGCTCCTACTCATGCTCTTGTTGCTCAGTCTTCCAAGACTCTGGCACGATGCGGTCCTCAGAATGTCACAGGGCCTCCTGCCAGTCTCGTGGGCCTGCTGGTCCTTGACCTCAATATCCTCTACCCATTCCTCCACAACACTCCAAGAGAGAGAAACTTGGGCCTACATTGAGTGGTTCACACTTTTTTTTTAATGTGTTTTTTGTTTTTTGGTTCACACTTTTGACCCCAGCTACTAGGAAGGTAGATTTCACTAAGGATTATGGTTTGAGGCAACCTGGGAAAAAAGTTAGCAAGACCCCATGTAAATCAGTAAGCTGGTCATAGTGGCTTGTGCTATCAGCTCAGCTACACGAGGGCCATAGATAGGAGGAGGACATAGGAGGATGGGGGGGGGTGGGGAACAGAAAAATAACCAAAGTAAAAAGTACTTAAAGTATGGATCAAGTGGTAGAGTGCCTGCCTAGCAAGCACAACTCTCTGAGTTCGAGGCACAGCACCAATAAAACAAAACATAAACAAACTTATTGTTATCCAGCTTCCGTGCCGATTGCCCTTCTAGGTTATTTATTGGGCCACATATCTAGCACTACTACTTACCAGTTAGTTTTATAGAATCTGGGTCTGCGTTGCTCACAGAACACAAAATAAATGAACAAAAGCAAAACTAACAATCTACAGACAACAATTTGTGCACCACTTACTGGCTGAGGGTGATTGCACTGTTGTACAATGGGCAAGGCCCCTTGGTCAAGAAGTGCTAGCTCATGTGTTCTGGAATCCTTCCTTCCTTCCTTCCTTCCTTCCTTCCTTCCTTCCTTCCTTCCTTCCTTCCTTCCTCTCTTTCTTCTTCTTTTTTTGGCCAGTCCTGAGCACTGTCCATGGCTTCTTTTTGCTCAAGGCTAGCACTCTGCCACTCGAGCCACAACGCCACCTCTGGCCATTTTTTCTATATATGTGGTGCTGGGGAATCGAACTTCATGTATGCGAGGCAAGCACTCTACCACTAGGCCATATTCCCAGCCTTCTGGAATGCTTTCTACTGATTGAGAAATAAGCTGCTTTTCTTGGGGGATAAACATACACATGGAATTCTAGAAGAGTGGATTATGTGTGTGACAAGATAAATATTATTTGGGGAATATTTCAGAGACAGGGTAGCATTTGAGTGAGTCAAGATGGTGTATAGTATTCCTAAACACAAAAGGCAAATATTCTAGAATCAGATCAAAATACTTGTGCTCAAATCCTGGCTCTAAAATCTGCTTCTGGGGAAACTCAACTAAGACACTTGCTGTAGCCAAGACATCCATGTTTGCGAGATGATAATTTTAGATTATTCCAAGACTCTGAATTTAGTTGGCTTGTGTCCCCTGTTCTGCAGTTAAGATGCACAGTCGAAAAGCATCTTAATTAATGAATAACCTGCTCACACATTATATTGTTACAGTATTCTGATTCATTGTTAGACCTAAATGAACGTTAAAAGTGATAATGATATGAGTAATTAGTTTATACCAAGGTTGTTAGAAAGAATTATTCACTGGAGATAGGAGGTATTATTACCATATCATTTTGGTCTTACATATTGCAGTGTTTGTGACTCTCCAAGTCATATGTTCATAAAAACCCCATGAGGTGTAATCTGGGCTAGCAGTTTTTAAGCTGAGTTGGCATAGTTTGGATGAGAATGAATTCAAATAGCTAGGGATACTGTTGACTCAGCGGCAAGAAAGACAAGCACCCTGGCCGCTTCTGGGGACCATGGCCAGCACAAGTGATGAGATGTGCAAATACCCCCACGTCTTAGTTCTACCCTCTACAAATTACTGTGTAGCCCACTGTTAACACCTTGACCCCTTCCACGGGGTTTTGTTTCTTAAGTTCTTGTCGTGGTAATCAGAGTAAGCACACATTTCAAAATTAGGGCATGCACAGTAAAAGAGGCCACGCTGCCTTAATGGGATAAGGGTCCCCATGCCATTTTGGTCAAAAGAGACCTTAGAGTTGACCTGTGGCTGCTTGTCTGCTGAAATAATTCGAAATTGTATATGTTGTTTGTTTGTTTTTGCTTTTAAATCTACTTTTGAACTTCCCCTGTAGGCCTCTAATAGTACTAAAATTCCATGATTAAAGAGAGGCAAAAGTATTGTTTAAAAAAAAACACTACAGGATGGGGCTGGGGATATGGCCTAGTGGCAAGAGTGCTTGCCTCGTATACATGAGGCCCTGGGTTCGATTCCCCAGCACCACATATACAGAAAATGGCCAGAAGTGGCGCTGTGGCTCAAGTGGCAGAGTGCTAGCCTTGAGTAAGAAGAAGCCAGGGACAGTGCTCAGGCCCTGAGTCCAAGCCCCGGGACTGGCCAAAACAAAACAAAACCCAAAAAACACTACAGGGTGTTGTTGGATTGTGTCTGTAATGTTCAGGAGGCCAAGATGTCAGGATCAAGGTTTGAAGATAGCTCTGACAGGCAAGACTGAGGCTCTTACTCCAATAAACGGCTCAGAAAAAGCTAAAAATGAAGCTGCAGTCCAAGTGGTCAAGCACTAGCTTTGAGCAAAAAGAAGCTCAGGGACAGCTCCCAGGTCCTGATTTCAAACGCCAGGATGGGCACACACAACCCCTCTCCCCTGAAAAAAATCTGACAGGAAAAGGAAGACTCCCTAGGAGAAAAGGAGAAAGCACTGGGATGAACCTCTGTCTCTCACCATCATTTTCTGTTCCTTTGATTTTCTTGTCTGTGTGTGTCTGCCCGTTTATATGAAGATACTATAATGAAACCTACCAACACCATTTGCAAAAGAGGGGAAGGAGAAAGGAGGGTTAAAGAAATATAATTATATAATAGATTAAACTTGTTCAAAGCACATTGTATACAACTATGAAATATCACAATGAAAATTTCTGTAAATATCACAATTAAAAATCCACGGTTATTAAAAAAAACAACAGTAAAAGAAAAATGAAGCCAGGCAATGGTGGCTCACACTTGTAATTCTAGCTACGTAGGTGGCTAACGATCATGGTTCAAAGCCAGCCTGGGCAGGAAAGTCTGTGAGACTCATCTCCAATAAACTCAGAAAAAGTCAGAAGTGGTGCTGTGACTCAAGTGGTAGAGCACTAGCCTTGAGCACAGAGAGGCTCAGGGACAGAGCTTAGGTTCTGAGTTCAAGCCCCAGGACCAGTAAACAAGCAAGCAAACAAATCCCAAAAGGAATAAGATCACTTGTTTTTAAACAGGCCAGATTTGATCTATGGTGTTGAAGAGTACTTATTTGTTTATTTATTTATTTTTGTCCTGGGGCTTGAACACAGGACCTGGACTCTCTCCTTGAAGGTTTAGGCTGAGGGAATGTGGGCCTGAATTCATGCTATTACTCCCTTGAGGCAGTTTATTTAAAGCTGTGTAGAAGGTGGAGGAGACTTCAACATAATGTGGGTGTTTTGGAGGAGTATTTGAATAGGAGGTGATGAATTGGGAATTTAGGTTTTGACTCTTCTCCCAATCAGCACAAGATTTTTGAATCTGGGGCCTTGTGCTCATGCTCATTCAGCTTGTTTTCCTTAGCTGGTTCATTGCCACTTGGGCCACACCTCCAGCCTGGTGTTTTGCTGGTTATTTTGGAGATTTTTCTGCCTGATCTGACCTTAAACTGAGATATTCTAGATCTCAACCTCCTGCGTGGGTGGGTAGGATTACAGACATGGTCCACTGGTTATACCATTCATCTATTGATAGATAATTAGGTTGACCTCATAACTCTCAGGATTATGAGAGGTTTTCTTTTTTCTTTTTCTTATTTATTGACAAAGTGATGTACAGAGAGGTTACAGTTTCATATGTTAGGCCTTGGGTACATTTCTTTTTTTTAAAATTTTTATTGTCAGACTGATGTGCAGAGAGGTTACAGTTTCATACGTTAGGCATTGGATACATTTCTTGTACTGTTATGAGAGTTTTGATGTCTCTTTTATGTAGGATTTTAATTCCTCTGGATATATATGTGCAGAAATGTGAGTGCTTGATCATATCGCAATTCTGCTCACAAACAATGCCATACTAAAGCTACTAGCACAACTATGTTCATTACAGTGTTATTTACCATAGCTAAAATATGGAACCAACCCAGATGCCCCTGAGTAGATGAATGGATCAAGAAATTGTGGTACATATACACAATGGAATTCTATGCTTCCACCAGAAAGAATGACTTTGCTCCATTTGTAAGAAAATGGAAAGACTTAGAAAAAAAATCATACTAAGTGAGCCAGACCCAAAGAAACATAAACTCTATGGTCTCCCTTATTCATAGTAATTAGTGTATGCTTAGGATAGTCCTAGCAGATGATCACAATAGCTCAGTAGCTATGTACATATGATCACATAAAAGGGCGCTAAGAGAAATGATCTCCAAAATATAAAAACAAGTGGTTTATCATTTACTATCTATTTTCTCTGTTTTTTGTTTCCTGAGGAAGCACCATACTATTTTCTACAAAGGCTATACTAATTTCCATTCCTATAAATAGTGCACATAGGTTCTCTTTTCTGCACAAGCTTTCAGTTGCTTTCTTGTGGTGGTGTGTATGTTCTCATTGGCTGTTGCTATGTATACATGTATGCATGTACATATGTGTGTATGTGCTCACTGACTAGCTTATGAATAATTCACCTTCTTGGCTTGGGGAGTGTTGGGGGTTTTTAGCCTCCAGCGCTCTCCTGCCCTGCAGGAGAGACGGGAAAACATGCCCCACCCGGATGGGCCAAGAAAAGGAAAGGGCCAATGAACTGCCACCCCAGCCCCCCTTTTGTCGGAGGACCCACAGACAGTCCAGGAGCCAGTCAGAGCTAAGACACCTTTAATGGCGGCAATGAGCTGTTCTTTTACATGGGTCGGAGGGCTGCGGAAGGGGAGGGATAGGTGCACCTACATAGGGGCTGTGAATGGATGCCTGACCTGCCCATCAGGGTGGAGCTCCAAGGGACCTCCCTAAGGGGCGGCCTACATCTGTGTCATGGCCCTCAGGAGCGCCTCTGGGTTCATCACCCGGAACCATCTTGGCACACACGCGGTCTGAGGCGGGAGGTGGGGCTGCTTAGAGCCGCCTTTCCAGTTCCGACCAGGAGAGCAGGTGGGGCTAGCAGCCATGCGGCCCCAACACTGGGAGAGGAGGTGGGGCCAGCTAGAACTGCCTCATAATGATGCCAGGCGTATGGGCGGGTGTGCCCCACAGGGGAGAATCAATAATTAATTGCTTCCAATAATTCTTTCTAGTGAATATATTGCCAAATCTCCATTAGTTGAGCTGTGAAGATCCATGGATGCTATGAAAATCAACTGTGTACCTAAATATATTTGAGCATAAGCTTTGGATGATGATGATGATGATGATGATGATGATTTTGTGTTGGTCCTAGGGCTTGAACTCAAGGCCTGGGTGCTGTCACTCAGCTTTTTATCCTCAAGATGTTCTACTACTAGAGCTACTCCAGTTCCACTTCTGTCCTTTTGCTGATTAATCAGAGATGAGACTCATGAATTTGTCTTCCCAGTCTGGTTTTGAACCTCAATCTTCAAAGCTTGGCTTTCCAAGTAATTAGGATTATAGACATGAATCACTGGTGCCCAGTCAAGATTTTCTATGTATTATTAGACTACTGTAAAAAATGTATCAGCCGGGTGCTGGTGGCTCATGCCTAGAATCCTATCTACTCAGGAGGCTGAGATCTGAGAATTGAGGTTCAAAGCCAGCCCAGGCATGAAAAAAACCCATGAGACTTTTTATCTCCAGTTGACCACCCCAAACCAGAAGTGGAGCTATGGCCCAGTGCCCAGGCCCTGAGTTCAACCCCCAGGACTATGTATAAATTTACATATATGTGTTACTGTATACATATACAGACATACATATATACCTATATACATACTGTATCTGCTAGAAAAACACTACGAGTGTTTACATTTTCAAATGGCTTGGTTTTGGTATTTGCTGGGCTTAATGCATATATGAGTTTTAAGAAGCCACCTGACTATTCTCCAGCATGGCTGCACCATTTTGTGCCCCCCCCCCCACGGTGATGAATGAGAGGTTTAGTTGTTTCACCTCCTCACCACTATTTGATATAATTGTGGGTTTTTTTTTTTATTTTAGCCATTCTGGTGATAGAAGTTTTTCATGGCTTTCATCTTCATTTATGTAATGATTAATAATACTGAGAATGTTTTCATAGACAATTTGCCTTCTTTTTTTTTTTTTTTGCCAGTCCTGGGCCTTGGACTCAGGGCCTGAGCACTGTCCCTGGCTTCTTCCCGCTCAAGGCTAGCACTCTGCCACTTGAGCCACAGCGCCGCTTCTGGCCATTTTCTGTATATGTGGTGCTGGGGAATCGAACCTAGGGCCTCGTGTATCCGAGGCAGGCACTCTTGCCACTAGGCCATATCCCCAGCCCCGACAATTTGCCTTCTTGATACTTTCTTCTTCAGAAAAAATATTCAGCATTTTTTGCCCATCTCAATATTATTTGTTCATTGATTTTGTGAGACTACTTTATTTTCTTGGTACTGGGGATAAAACCCAGGGCCTAACATGTGCTAGGCAAGCATTGAGCTAAATCACTAACCTCAAGTAGTAAGAATTCCTCTCGTGCATCTTGGATATAAGTAAGTCTTTTGTTAGACATAACAAAAGACATATAGGTCTTTTGCAAGTATTTTCTCCCAACCAGTGGTCTAGTTCTCTCTCTCTCTCTCTCTCTCTCTCTTACATTTTTAGTTTTTACAAAATCAGATTTGGTACTCACAGAGAAATGATGAGAAAGACCCAGAAATTTTCCATCTATTCCTTGCTCTCAGTGTATACTGCCCCCAATACCCCAGCAGAGTGGTAGATTTAATTGATAACTTGCACTAACATATCTTATCCTGAACACTCATCATTTATGTTAGGATTTATTATTTTTGTGTGTGTGTCAGTACTGAGGCTTGAACCTGGTCTGGGCATGGTCCCTTTGCTTTTTCCACTCCAGGCTGGTGCTCTGCACTTGAGCCACAGCTCCGTTTCCTGATAAGATTCTCATGGACTTTCCAGCCTATGTTGGATTCAAACTGCTATCCTCAGATCTCAGAGAAGCAAGGACTGTAGACATGAGCCAACAGTATCAAGCCAGGATTCATTCTAAGGATACATTTTATCCTATTATTTCCATTTATATGGAAATACATAGGATACCACCCTGATCACCCTTTTCATATGCATTTCATTGGACACATAGTTCACATAGCCTTTCAGGGGGAATCTGGACTCTCCTATCACTCAGTCACTGTTTAACAGGAGGGATTTTGTAAAGTACAGCTTCAAAAATAACTACTAGTTGATGGATGGTTAAAGAATAGTGCATTTGGGGTAATTTAATATTCTGGCTCTTGGGAAACTAGATAGTCAAATTTTATATTTGAAGACTTTGGAAATCATAAAATGTACTTAACATGAAAATTATCCTGCACAAAACATCGTCATCATCAACATCCTTTGGTGGCTCTGAAGATACTTTAAAGTTCTGTTTTGTCTCAGAACCATAATTGTAATAATGAAAGTAGAGATTACAAATGATTGTTGTAGCTCACATTGAGCACTTAGTGAGTACTAAGGGCTTTATGTGCTGTTGTGTTTGTTTTTTTTTTGGTTGGGCATGGGGCTTGAACTCAGATCTTGGATGCTGGCCCTGAGCTCCTGTAGCTCAAGGCTAGTGCTCTACCACTTGAGCCACAGCACCACTTCTGGTTTTCTGGTGGTTAATTGGAGGTAAGAGTCCCATGGACTTTCCTGCCTGGGCTGGGATGGCAGTCCTCAGATCTCAGCCCCCTGCGTATCTAGGATTTCAGGAGTGAGCCACCAGCGCCTGGCTTCATGTACTCTTCTTGGAAGTAGATGAGGCGTGGTGCCAATTTACCATGCGATTGAGTAACTTACCTAGATCACAGAGCCGGTCCTGAAGGGACCCCCACACATGTGTCTGATGTTGAGTCCATTCATAACTGCCCGTAGAACACCCGACACCCCTTTTCATTTTAAAACAAAATTCTTAGCCTTAACCTAGCCATTTGTCCTATTTCTTTCTCACAACAGTAAACTGTAGAACATCCCCGGTTTTCTAAATGAGAACTTACTACGGCACTACATGTCAATGTGTTGTATGAGAAAAGAAACATAAATGGCTTAGGCCTATTAACTTAGTAGAACTGTATTTTAACAAGATCATTCTTACTGTCAGATCACAGAGGCAGAGCTTATCCTTAATCAGATGACTCCGCCTCTCACTAAGAGAGTGTCTTTAAAGGATGATACAGTCAGAGTACCTTCCACATAGGACTGCAGGGAGAGCCACTGAGAAAATCCACCGAGTGCCTTGGCGCACTATCTTGCAATAACAAATGTCTAATGCTATCTCCTAGTAACCACTCTCTCTCCTCAGTTACTGTAGACCTTGACTTTGAACACTCCTTCCAGTGACAGTCACTGCAGGCAGTCTTACTACGCGAGCACAAATTCTCCTAGATGGTGGGAAAAGAGTAACATTAAAGATATCCTGGAAGGTTTCCTTCACTCTAATGCTCTAATGTCCAGTGGATGGGCAGGCTGGTGCCAGTGGCCCTAGGGGCATTTGCATATGACATAGTGCGTGTGCCCAGGCTTTCCTGTGGAAAGCACACTTCTCCGAGGGCCAGGAGAGCAGGCTTGTGGCGCACTGTGCGTGTTTACCTGGGAGCTGCTTCCAGGCAGTGACTTGCCCTTCCCAGGAGATAATTAACAGCTGGTATTTCCCACTGTGTCTTCATTATAATCACTGAAATAAATGTCACCCAACATATGTGGGATGCATTTTCCACACAATTTACATTTTTTTTTGTCATCCTTAGGCAGCCAATTAGTGAAGACATTGGAGATAGAAACCTAAATAATGAGCTTCCTTTTTCATGGCCAATGTCTATACGACTCCTGCTATTAAAAGTTACAAAAATTTTGAGGTTTTTCCAGCTTTTATAAGATTATTTTCTTCATGAGTAGAGGCTTAAAAGGCTACTTGTCATTTTTGTCTTTTTTTTTTTTTTTAAGTTGGGAGACACATGACCTTAAATGAAATGAAGACCAGCTTTGGTTTCCAATAAACCTTGTTCTGATTGGCTCTCCCACTTCCTGACTGATGTCTCTTTTGCTTCTTTGGGACTCAGTTTTTCCAGCTATAAATTGGGAAAGTTAAATACACATATCCTGGGGTCTGAACTCAGGGCCTTTAGCAGAAAGATGCTTTTGTTTTTATAATCTACTGAACGGAACAATTGATGCCAAGAGTCCAACGTGGTTTCTGCAGGTGGTCATTCAAAAATAGTGCTGCTATTATTTAACTTTAGCAGGAATCATAGATTAGACTATTGCTTGGGGTTTATACACTTATAATTTGGATCTCTGAGAAATTGCCAATCTTGGAAGAACTGACTTTATAAATAAATTTCTGTTGTATTTTTCCATTGTATTATCTTTTATATTTAAATGATGATGATGATGATGATGATGATGATGATGATGACGACGACAGAGATGATGTGTGTGTGCATGGGCCCAGGGGCTTGAACTCAGGGCCGGGGCATTGTTTCTGAGCAGGTTTTGCTCAAGGTTAGTGCCCTACTACTTGAGCCACAGCTTTAATTCTTTCTTGTTGTTGGTGGTGTTTATAGTAGTGAACTGGGGGTAAGAGTCTCCCTGACTTTTCTGCCTGGCCTGGCTTTATACTGCATTCTTTAGATCTCAGCCTCCCAGGTAGCTAGGATTACAGGGACAAGCCTCTGGTGCCTGGCTTGTTTGTTCTTTGTTTGTGACAAGGTCTCAGTATGTAGCCCAGATTGACCTTGAACTCAGCTTCTCAAGAGTGCTGGGATTACAAGTATACATCAGCATGCCTAGCGACATTTATAACGTTTACCTAGATTATCTGTTAAAATTTAAACATTTATGGAAAAGGGTTTTTTTTTCAGATATACATCTAAATGGAAGTTGACTAGATACTGGTGGTTTATATTCACAGCTTAGATAACTACAACAACTATCTTTTTTTGTAATTTATTAATTAAAGAAAAAAAATTTTGACAAGGTGTTAACTACAACTATCTTGGAGATGAAAATTACAATACATTTTTATTGATAGCTGATACTTGAAAAAAGGAGTAAAATGGCTTAGCAAATAACTGCTGTTTTTTTTTTTTTGCCAATCCTGGGGCATGAACTCAGGGCCTGGGCACTGTTTGGAGTTTCTTTTGCTCTAGGCTAACACTCTACCACTTGAGCCACAGTGCCATTTTTGGCTTTTTCTGTTTATGTGGCATTGAGGAATGGAACCCATGGCTTCATGAATGCTAGGTAAGCACTCTACCACTAAGATACATTCCCAGCCCTATATCTGCTATTTTTTTTTTAGTATAAAATCACTGAGAGAGCTTCTTCAATAAAGGGTTAGATAGGAAGTATTTTAGGCTGTGTGGGCTGCACTATTATTGTTGGAACAACCCAGCCCCCACAGTATGTAAACGAAATCTGTGTGGCTGTGTTCCAAAAAAACTTTGCTTCCTGGATCTGCCTGGCAGCTTGCCAACTCTTGATTTATTATAATAGTTTATCGTGAAGAAAAACTGGAGGCATGCCTTACCAATGCCCAATGCTTCTTCCTGACTTAACGTTCATTTCATACTGGTGTCCCTGAAGCGGGCATTGTAATAGAGGAACAAATGAAGCAAGTAGAAGATGGTTTGTTGATTTGATAGCTGAACTAGTGATTGAAAGAGATAAAGGTATTGATTCCAGATGATATGTTAAAAGTGATCACACACACACACACATCTATATATCTTGGGAGGGTCTGGGTCCTGTCCCTGACCTTTTGTGCTCAAGGCAGGGTAGTGCTCTATCACTTTGAGCCTCAGCTCCACTTTTGGCTTCTTGGTGGTTAATTGGAGATCAGAGTCTCATAGACTTTCTGGCCTAGGCTGGCTTTGAACCATGATCTTCAGATCTCAGCCTTCTGAGGGCTCAGATTACAAGTGTGAGCCATCAGTTCCCAGCTCGCTCGCTCGCTTGCTCACTCACTCTATCATCTGTCTACACACATAGTTATACATGTCTGTATATAGGTGTATATATATACAAATACACAGACACACATATATACATACAAATATCCATATATGTGTCTACATATACATGTTTTGTTTTGATTTAATTAGAAACACTGAAAGTATGGAAAATTATTTTCCATATTCTCTAAGCAAACATATTTTAACATATGAATGTGTTTTCTTCCAGTCTACTTTTTATTTATTTGTTTTTAATCTTTTTTTTTTTTTTTTTTTTTTTTTTTGCAATACGGGGAATTGAATTCAGGGCCCACACATGCTAGTCCGGCCTTTGAGCTGAATTTCTAGTCTGGGTTTTAAAAGTGGTTTTGTGTAATTAAAAAGCTTATCCATTCCAGATGTGTGACTTAATGCGTTTTAGCAGATGCACAAGGTTGTGCAAACTTCACAAGAATCCAATTTTAGAATACCATTTATATTTTTCTGAGGTAAAATGGACATAAAATAAAGTCTATGTAAGTATATACACAGTTGGAAAGAGCTTGGCTTGCTCCATCCCTTACCATTCATGAAACTATTGTAATTAGGGTTGGGAACACATCCAACTTCATCAGAAGTTGTCTCATGCCTCTCCATTTTCTCTTTTCTTTTTGACAGGAAGGTAACTACCAACCTATTTTTATTACTAGATGTTAGATTGCATTTTCTATAATTTTACAAATAGAAATTTCCAATATATGTTCTTTTATGTTTGCTTCCTTTTACTAAGAACATTACATGGGGTTGGGCACTGGCGGCTCATGCCTGTCATCCTAGCAACTCAAGAGGCTGAGATCTGAGGATCACAGTGGAAAGCCACCTCTGGCCAAAAAGTCTGTAAGACTCTTCTCCAATCAATGACTAGAAAACTGGAAGTGGATTTGCGGCTCAAAGCGGTAGAGTGCTAGCCTTCAGCAAAAAATGCTCAGGGACAGCACGGAGTCCAAGCCCCATGACCGACAAAAAGAAAAGAAAATAATTTTGATAGCTGGATACAGGTTCATACCTGTCATCTCAGCTATGTGGGAGGCTGAGGTCAGAAGGACTCTAGTTCTAGTCCAACCCAGGCAAAAAATTTCACAAGACCTCCTTTTCCACAGAAAAAGATTATTATGGCAGCTTTTACCCGTCATCATAACTGACAAAATAGTAGGATCAGACTGCCGGGGAAAAAGTGAGGTCCTATCTCAAAAATATTCAGAGCAGAATAAACAACAGATATGGCTCAACTGAGCAAGTGTGAAGTGTGATTTCTAAACTCCAGTACTTCTAAAAATGTATGTTATATTTCAACTCACTCATGCTTTAACATATATCAATACTTCCTTTCTTTGTATTATGGGGCAGTATCCCACTATACAAATAGAAGTACAGTTTGCTTATCCATCCTTGTGTTAGCTACTATGAATGAAGTACAGTGAACATTTTAATTTCAGTCCTTGTATGGATGTAGGCTTCCTTGTTTGGGTCAGAATACCTAGGAGTGGAGGAGTGGAATCATATGGCAGGTATATGTTTACATGAAGACAGTACAAAAATGTTTTCCACAGTGGCTGTACTATGTTATGTTGTCACCAGTGGTGCGTGGGAATTCTGATTGCTTTACAATCAAAATCAGTGGATGTGGTCTTTGTAGTTGAAACCATTTCAAAGAGTTCAGAGATAGCTCAAGTCGTTTGAACATGCACTGCCCTGACTCATGACTCTGCTCTTCATTCTGTGCTTACTTGCCGTCCACCTCTCGGCTTTTTAAAAACTTAACCCTTCTCCCAGCTCTTTTTTTAAAAACAGTTTTTGGTGGATTTCATTGTACTATTTTCATACACACATATAATATACCTCCATAACACTTTTTTCCCAGCAAAGTGTCTATTCAAGAATATTTTCTTATGAAGTAGATATCTTGGGGTGGGGTGGGGGATGAAAGGGAAAAACAGAGAGTGACAGAAGAGGAGACATGATTCAAAAAGAATTGTACTCATTGCTCATTACCTGATTCATGTAACTATAACTCTCTGTTTATCAACTCTACAATAACAATAAATTAACACAAAGAATCTTTTCTCCATTTATTTTCTTCCAAAATTTATCTATCTTAGGTTTTGCATTCAGTTCTCTGATCCATTCTGTTTGTTTTTATGTAATTTGTTGAGAAGATTATCCTTTTCCCAGGAAATTATCTTTGCTCATTGGTTAAAACTCAATTGTTCTAGGGCCTAAACTCAGGGCTTATTTCATTCTGTTGGCTTATTTGTCTGTCTTTGAGCCAGTACTACTTTACCCTTGTAACAGGGTATTTCTGACTCTCAAAATCAGGTAGTTTTAGTTCTCTAACTTTTAACTTGGTTCTTTTTCTTTTTTTTGAAAATTATTCTGGACGTTATAAGTCCTTTGCATTTTCATATGGATTTTAGAGTGAGTTATCAATTTCTGTTCCAAAGAAGCATTTTGTTGAGATTTTGATTGGGATTTAATATAAGGCCCTAACAATATTGAGCCAGGCAACCCACCAATAAGGCATATCAATAGATTTATTTGGGTATTTAAAAAATTCAGCAGTGTAAGATTTCTCTCTGTCATATTTTTGATGCCCTAAGTGGTAATGTTTTAAATTCACTGTGTCTCTCTGTATGTGTGTGTGCGTGCACGCATGCACACTGAGCTTTTTTTGCTCAGGGCTGGTGCTCTACCACTTGAGCCACAGCTCCACTTCTGGCTTTGGAGAGAAGAGTTTCAGGGACTTTCCTGCCCCACCTGGTTTGGAATTGTGATCCACAGATCTCTGCCTCCTGAGTGATGGATTACAGATGTGCCACTGGCACCTGGCTTGTTTTAACTTATGATCATTGCTAGTATATGAAAATACAATTGATTTTTAATATTGGTAGCATATCTTGCAATTTTGGTGGACTTGTGTATTAGTTCTTGTAGCATTTTTGGTAGGTAGTCTTTTTATGTTTTTGAGATACTCAAGATCTTATTAGTGCATTGTACATTCTTTGTTTTTATTTAAATTGAAAAAAAATAGTATTTCCTCAAGATATAAAAGATTTTTATAAGCATTAGAAGTAATAACTATATGATGAGTCAAGATTTGAATAACGATCAATTATAAATGTTATCTCTTTTTCTTATCATGAACTGATAAATGCCATCATGATATGCATATGAATTACTGTCCAAAAGTTTTATTGTGTAACTGCACCAGCTGGTGGTAAGAATAACCAATCTGCAGATTTTATATCTGTACCAATCAGCACGGTCATATTTTGTTTTCTGCTTGCTGTTGACTAGTATTAAATCTCATTGTTTGCAGCTTCTGTTTCTTTGATAAGTAGGAAAGATTAAAGTATTTGCCGGGGGGGCGGTGCTGGGGGGGGGTGTAGGCTCCTTAGTGTTTTCATTTATCTCATTCATTTTCTGTTTGTGTTATGAGATAATCTGTTCTTTTTGTAAAAATTCCTATTTTTTTCCTTCCAAATATAATTTGTAAAGGGTTGACACACTTTCTTTCATGCCTTCTTGACATCTGTGCTTGGGATCCAGCCTAAAGCTGTAACGATGCTCACAAGTGGTCAACTGGATGGTTTCAAGTCCAAGCACATTAAAGCACGCCATCCTCCCAACCTCAAGATTCTAAGTGCCATGGGCTGCTTCGGTATGCACTTATAAATTCTCTTTTAGGGAGCAAATTATGTTGTAAATAAATTTAAGATGTCTTGGAAACATTTCTAGAGGATGGTGGAGAATTTAAACAAATGATCTCTCGCCACCGTAGGGAGGAAAACACTGCCCGGGTCTGCCCAGGCTGCCCCCACCTCTCCTCTCGCTCATGACCTGAGATGCTCCCTGGATGTGTTAGCTGAGTGACAGACTGTTCCTCCGTGACTGTCACGGCAGCTGGTCTCCTGCTATCAGGCATGTGTCAAAGTAACTGAATCATTTACAAGAAAAAAAAAATCACTGCTCAAAATAACCAAGATCAAAGGCCTCTTATCTTCTTGGTTCATGAAGGGAGGGAGGGAGCAAAGGAATATTTTTTTTTAAATGAATTGTATTTACTTATTTTGTTGATGGAATACCAAGTAACTGAACCCAAGGCCTCATGCCTGTTCGGCAAGCACTCTACCACTAAGCCACATTCCTAGCCCCTGAAGGAATAGTTTAAACAAATATGATGCTATGGTTCAATGAAGGATTTCAGGGAGAGACACAAGTTGAATCAGAGTTGAGTCAGAGCTGGCATTTTTTTTTTTTTTTTGGCCATTCCTGGGGCTTGGACTCAGGGCCTGAGCTCTGTCCCTGGCTTCTTTTGCTCAAGGCTAGCACTCTGCCACTTGAGCCACAGCGCCACTTCTGTCCTTTTCTATATATGTGGTGCTGGGGAATCAAACCCAGGGCTTCATGTATACAAGTCAAGCACTCTTGCCACTAGGCCATATTCCCAGCCCTAGAGCTGACATTTTTTACTCTACTGCATGGCAGCAGTGAAGCGTAGATGGCTTTTTGGGGTCTCTATCTGCAGTAGCGGTGTCACTCCCATATACGGGGAGTACCTGGAATTGTCCTGAGAGGGCTGTGGGCATGTGCACGGAATGTGAGTCTGCGGCACCATCGGCGGTGTAAGTCCACACTAGGTCCTGGGCCTGAGTCCTGCTTGTAACGCAGCTACTGTCGGCCTCACTGCTGAAGCCATTCCCGGCCTCCTGGGGGGCTGAGCGGGAATGTGTGGAAGCCATGTCCAGTGAGCATGGGAAGATGAGTTCAGGGCAACTTGGAGGGCTGGTCATTGGAGGTTACGTTCAAATGAGGGCGTGGAAAATACAGAGCAGTCCCTAGGAGGCTCAGAGGCCTCCGGAACCCACGTGAGGAGCGTAGTGGCCCGTGAACAACCTGTACAGCATAGGAACCGAGTCTGGAAGCCAGTGATTCTGGGTTGGGGGAGGTATCGATGGCTCACAAGGACAGACAGCAGAAGGGGTCTAGTGACTAGGAACCAGTAGACGGCCCTGGAGGGCCGTGCGGTCCAATGAGGCTCTGCTTTTGCTGCTTTACTCCACATTCCAAGTCCACGTCTTCATCTCATTGGCATTCGGCAAATCCTTATTGGTCTTATGATCAACTGGAGTGTGTTCAGGATTCACAAGGCTGTAGAGAGAGAGAGAGAGACTGTACACAGAGGAGTGTGGTTTCTAAAAGAAAGTAGAATCGCTTTTACCAGAAGTGGGTAAGACGTTCAACAGGCAGGAAGAAATGGTGCAGCCCAGTTGAAGACAGTGGTTCTTTCACTGCTCATGAATGAAGAGACTGCAAGAGAACACTTGTTTCCATTCCCAAGGGATGGGGACAACAGGAGCAGGCTGCACCGCGGCCTCTGGGCTGTCCCCTGAATTCCACCGATGGGACAGGAGGCGAGGTGAGGAGGGAGGGGGAGTCGACACCGAAGCTCATGAGACAGGACTGGCACTTCAGCTGCCCGTGCTAGGTGCTGGCCGACCTTCCGGAGCACCACGGAAGGGGCCTGTTTCTCTACTTCCCAGTAGCAGACAACATTTCCCACAGCGGTGAAGCGTAGGAGGGAGTCGACACGGCGCTGCCAAAGTCCTCAGTGTCCTCACAGAAGAGGTCCCGGCCCGGAAGGATGTGAGGAAGCCATGTCGAATGAGCCCCACGTGCGTCTAGGCTCCAGGAGACCAGGTGCGGGGAGCGCTGGTGGCTCTCAGCCTTCCATCAGCTACGATGCCACCTGAAGCTCCCTGAACACACCGTGTACTTCCAGCTCGTGTGCCTGCTCATAAGTGGGCTGCTCGGCCTCGGATAGCCTTTCCTCTCTCCCTGGAAGATTAAGACAGGTCCCTGTTTTACACAAAGATGACTTCTCTCTCCTCAGCTAAATATAACATGGCATTCCTCTCCTGTGATGCACAGCATATTGTTGGTGCTTGTTTGTCTTGTTCACTGTGCCTTAAATCATGGTCAGTTTTATGTGGTTCTCCCCTGGGGGCGGCATAGCTATCAGTCCTATTCGGCTTTACAATGCCCCTGCCTTGTCCGTGTCACAGGGGTATGGATGGAGGAATGACTTCCGTGCCCCACTCAACATATTAGAGTGTGAGGCATGGTAGGGGATTCTGCTGACTCCATGACAGCGGGATCTCTGCTGGTTTTCCTTGAGTGCCTTAGTTTCCCTGGTCTTCTAGGCTCATGGCTGGCTGACCAACCACTTTGGGAAGTTCTGGGCTCACTTTTGATGGCTCAGGCTGGGTTTCTGGGCAGGTTGAGTTATGTAGCATAGACTGGAGAATTCAGGAAGTTGAACCTAGAACAATCCTGTTTAAGATTGTTTCTGATGTATCCCTGTGGGGATTTTGTGACGAGGAAGAAGAACATCTTTTCAGGAATGGAGGTGGCAAAGTTAAGGTGGGACTCACAGGAGAATTAACCCTTAGTTTCTCAGGCCACCCTTCTGTCTGCAGGCAGTCATGCAGGGGCGCTGGGGTAGAAACAGGAGGGTGATAAGCCAGGTGTGATGCGATACTAGCACAGCTTCTTGTCAGCTCTTACCAAAATCCATCACAACGTAAGTAAAACACAATAGCAAGAACAAAATTGTGTGTGTGTGTGTGTGTGTGTGTGTGTATTTAAAGGTAATGTTTAATAGGACAGGAAAAAGCTAGACTCTAGGGGCCTATGCTTGTAATCTTTGCTACCTAGGAGACAGAGACCAGGAGGATGGTGGTTCAATGCCAGCCTGGGCAGAAAAGTCAATGAGAATCCATCTCTAATTAATCAGCAAAATATCAGGCTGGAGATGTGACTTAAGTTGCAAAGCTCCACCTGTGAACAAGAAAGCTTAGCAAGGGTAAGAGGCCCCGAGTGTAAACCCCAGTCCCAGCAGAAAAAGACAGAATGAATCCATACAACAATTAAAAATAAGTTAAAAATAAGGGGTATAACAAATGTTTTAGGTTTTAAAGTCAATGGAGCTTATAAAAACAAAAGTTAAAAAGTTTAACCTACTATGAATAGGGCTAAAAAAAGGTAAGCAAACTTAAAATATGAGAAATAGGAGATAAATTATTTAAAATTAAAGCTTCGAAGTCAACGTTTAAAGTTCAGATCCCCGTGAAGGATATGTTTTTAAAAGTTATAGGAATTTATGGTGTAAAAATGAAAGAAGGACTGGCCTGTGTCATGTTTCTAGAAACTTGTTAGGGCTGCCTGAGTTGATAATAGACTGTACAGAAATAATAGCAGCTGTAGGCATGTATGTTGAAAGGCAGCGAGCACTTACCAGATGAGCCACAATGGTGGCTTGGCCCAGGATGTCAGCAGTCGAGGTGAAAAGGAGGAGATGGATATTGGATATGATTTGGTGGCTGAACCAGTCATTGGGATTTACTGATGTATTAGGTTTGAGCTGAGCACGAGAGACTATTAGGATGTATATCTTATTTATTCAGAACATACTATCTGCTGGGGATAAATGTTTAATGCCTTTTACTTACAGGGTTTCATGAAGAAGTGTAGACACAGGCACAGATGATATCTAGTCTACAGGTATTCTCAGGACAGAGAGATGATCAAGGCTGGACTCGTTTGGGCCTTGCAAAATGGACTGCATACCGGTAGCAGAGAGGCTTGAAGGAGAGTGGTGAGATCAGAGAAGAAAGGTGGCTTTGCTTGAGGCCTCTGCTCACTCCCAAGTTCAAAAGATTTTGTGGCTTTAATATTGGGTGGAAGCTGGAGGTCAGTTTGCCCACCCTTGAGCTCCGGGGAGGGCCCTTTTTCTCCAGAGAGCTGTCTTCTTTAGTCAGTGGTGAGAGGTTGGGAGATTTTGACTGGGAGGGTAAATGGTATGAGCTGACTTCAAAGGTTGTTCCCCTACAGTTCTGAAAGTGTGCCTTTGGTAAACCAATGAATAAATGTCAACTCAATGGCCAGAGATATTCAAATTCTTCCTAGAGTATGGTTTTGTTTACTAAATCAAGTGAGGTTGAATGTGTGTAAGTGTACGTGTGTACGTGTTTGCAATTCTGTTGCACTTAAAGTCCTTGCTCTATAATAGAAGTAAATACTTCTGATTACATTGTTGAATTAAAGAAGCTTATCTATAGTTTATAAACCAGATGAATTCTTTTTTTTTTTTTTGTTTTTTTTTTGGCCAGTCCTGGGGCTTGAACTCAGGCCCTGAGCACTGTCCCTGGCTTCTTTTTGCTCAAGGCTAGCACTCTACCAACTTGAGCCACAGCGCCACTTCTAGCCTTTTCTATATATGTGGTGCTGAGGAATCGGACCCAGGGCCTCATGTCTACGAGGCAAGCACTCTTGCTTGCCAGCCCCAGCAGATGAATTCTTTTTGTTGAATATTCTGAGATAAAGTCTCCATCCAGCGGGTGACTCTGTGGTCTTGCAGTGCTCAGGCTGTGCTCCCTCAGCTCCAGGATTTGCTCTCAGTGCCCCAGGCATCAACAGTGTGGTGGAAATACCCTCCTCTGTGAGTGTTTGGAAGACAAGCGTCTCTCCTGCCAGAGGAACTATTTTGGGGAAGATGACTCATGTCACATTTTGGCCTCATTACAGTTTGAAGTTGTAAATGGTGCCGACTTGCCTGAAGGTGTAAACATAAATTTTATCTTCCTATGCATATGGGAATACCTGTCCCTGAAAAACACATTCTTTTCTTGAGTTACAGTCTAGCCTATAAACAAAGAGATTAACAAGATGTTTATCAAGCTTCTCATTTCATTTATGGAGTACATGCTTCTGGAAGAGTGCCAGTTCCTTGAAGCTATGCCTTCACGCTCCATTTCCAAACACAGACCGGATGTCACAGAACTTGGTCTTACTATCACAAGCAGATTATTTTGTAAAAATAAGTGCTTCACTTTCTCCTGTAATAGTGCGAAAAGGGACAGCAGGTGTTAAATGTCTTGTTGTCTGTGTTGGTAAGTAACAGGAGATACAACATTATTGAAAGTTGATTTAGTGTGGAGAAGAAAGCAAGTTGGAGGCATTCTGACTTTTCTAATTTACTTTCTGATAAAGTTCGTACTAGTTCAACAATAGCAAAACTTGCATATTTACCAGTGGTTTAATGCATGATGGGAGCTCAAATAGTATAATTTTTTAGAAAGACTAGGTCAAAGCCCAACAAGATCAGCATCAGGAAATGTGTACATGCAAAGGGTGGGCAGGACCAAGGAGAGAGGGTTAGACAAATGAAGAAGAGAAGGGAGGAAGAAGGCAGTCAAGAACTAGCTGGCTATACCACAACTCTAAGAAAAGTAAGGGAAGGGATGGGCCGAAGAGGGGTGATTATGCTGAAGGGTGACACTGATCCAGACGCGTTGTGTTCATGAACTGCTTTCTTAAGTCGTACAACTACGTAGAGATAATACATATTTTTAAATGTATGATGGAAGAAGAAACCAGGAACTCTTGGCACCTGAGTTCATTGTGCGTCACACCCTGAAAGTGTTTATGAATTTGTCCCCAAGTGAGTTTGAGTACTTCCCCCAAAAAAAGATTTGGAGTAGATTTTAAAAAATGATTTACCTAGATTTTTCTAGGCCTCTCAAGAAATTCCATATCTTGGGGAAAATAATGGAATGGGGTCACGTTGGTCCAGATATATTGTACTTAGAAACTGAATTTTTGAAAATTTTTGGACAACTACTTAAAGATAATGAAAAAAAAATCTTTATCTTACCTCAAAAAATTTAAGCTGGCATTTTAGAATTTTAAATTCTAGAAGTGAAAATAGGAATAAAAAATTAAGCAAATCTCATCACTTTATTGTTTGCTCTGAGCCCATTTTGATGGCCAAGTTCTGTTTTTGGATCAAATAATAGCTTTTGTGATCCTAGGACACTGCGACGTGAGCTCTCCTGGCTCCTTGGACAATGGCTTTCAGACACTGCTTCCAGATCCACTTGCATATACTGACCCTTCCATTTAGGAAGATTTAGTCCTTTTTAAGATTTCTCAATTGACCATAAATCAAGTGCATTACAAAGTCTTTGAGTCTGGAATGCCTGTTTGAAAAATATTAGCAGTTGGAGGGTACTTGAGCAGCTTTTGACAATTCAGCTAAACTAGCCTCAAGGCCAATCTGACCTTGAGTTTTCTCATCTACTGCAATCTTCCTGCTAGGACAGTGGCTCCTCCATTTTTTCTTTATCTACTTGAGCCCTTCCTTCCTTCCTTCCTTCCTTCCTTCCTTCCTTCCTTCCTTCCTTCCTTCCTTCCTCCCTCCTCCCTCCCCCCTCCCTCCCTCCCCCTCCCTCCCTCCCTCCCTTCCCTCCCTCCCTCCCTCCCTCCCTCCCTCCCTCCTTTCCTTTCTTCCTTTTCCCTCCTCCTTATCTCCCTTCCTTTCTCATTTAAAAGTTATTATTATTATTATTATTATTATTATTATTATTGCCAGTCCTGGGCTTGGGACTCAGGGCCTGAGCACTGTCCCTGGCTTCTTTTTGCTCAAGGCTAGCACTCTACCACTTGAGCCACAGTGCCACTTCTGGAGTTTTCTGTGTATGTGGTGCTGAGGAATCGAACCCAAGGTTTTATGCATGCTAGGCAAGCACTCTTCCATTAAGCCACATTCCCAGCCCCTAAAAAGGATTATTTTCTTAATGTCATTATAAGGGTGATGTACAGAGGGGTTCTAGTTACATAAGTCAGGTAAAGAATATATTCTTTTTTGGACAGTATCACCCCTTCCCTTGCTCTCTCCCAGTTTTTCCTCTCCCACCCCCATCTGCAAGTTGTGCAGTTCATTTCTAACACAGTGTCTAGTGTGTACCATGCTGAATTTGTTTACCCTGTGTCCTTTCATTTCTGTTGTGTCCCTTCATTTCAGTGACTGTCTCATTAACAAGCCTGGGTCCCTACTTTCCAAAATTTGAATTTAAATAGTTCCCAGGCAAAGTTTAAACACTTAGATTTAAAAACAAAACCAAAGAAACCAAAAAGCTCTCTGGGTAATGCTGTAAGAGGACAACAGGTAACAGTGGAAAAAAAAGTCAAGGTTTGAAGCCCCCATGCCAGTATAAGCATTTTAGAAGTCGTGATCTGGATCGGAGCATGGCAGGCTTGCTATCGGCCTGTGAAATTGAGGAATGGTTTGCACTTGTATGACATGTTGCTGCATTTCACATTTCCCCTTCTGTCTTCTCAGCCATCATGTATGTCATGGGAGCACTTGGCCCTGCAGTTGGATATTTATTAGGTGGACTTCTTATTGGTTTTTATGTTGATCCCAGAAATCCTGTTCACCTTGACCAGAATGACCCTCGTTTTATTGGAAACTGGTAAGATCGTATGCTAAGTTTTGCACTTTACTTCTTACTAATGATAGTAACCTCAAGTACCCTTCGACTTAAATTTTCTTTGTTTAGAGATGTAAAGTAGCTAAAAGTCACCTGAGAATGGGCAGTCCATAGAATAGTAACTCCCAGAACCCATGGTTATGTTGCCTTCTATAGTCAAAGAGAGTTTGCAGATGTAATCAAGTTAAAGGTCTTAATGTGGGAAATCAGCTAAGATGCTCTTCAGGAGCCCAAAGTACACAGGATGGCCAGCATTAGACAAGGAGCTATGTCAGTTGAAGCAGGGTTTGAAGTGATTTGCTCTGAAAATGGAAGAAATGGCTGTGAGTCAAAGTATACTGGCGAACTCCAGAAGCAAGAAAGGTGAGCATTCAGCTAGAGCTAGAGCATTCAGCAGGACTTCATCCCTGGCCATCCCATGGTCATTTGAGCCACTACGTACATGGTTGTTATAGCAGCAACAGGAAACTAGTACAGAGATTTTGGTGGCAGTGTCTTAATCCACATTCTCAAGGACCAGGCTATTTCCTTCATAGCAATGCGCAAGAAGAGGGCTGCTGTGGTCGTGATAGAACTTTCCTGGTTGATCGTATTTTTTATTTCTTTCTCAATGCCTTAAAATGGTTTTTCTTATTATTATACTTGCATTGCTGTTTGACAATCTTCTCCGTAGTCCAGAACTCTAGCCCCACTTCTGCATTGCCACTCTCTTAGCAATTTTTTTCTCTGTAGTATTCTGTTTCCCCACATGTGATTTAGCTGTTTTCTCACTTTCTGAACCTTGATTATCTGCCAAATAAGTAATGCGTGGGATTCAGGAAGAGAACTTCAGTCATGGGTATTATTCTTATCAGAATAACAAAGGATTGTGGGAGATCTTCATAGTCCTCGAGTATAGATTATTTCCTCATAATCACAAAAGCATTAGCGGAACATATTAGTGTCCTAAGTTCACTTGACACCGATTAGTAGTAGGAATGTGTTGTTAAGAAATTTTCTTTTTTGGCAAAGATAATACTGCATATCACATCTTACAGATATCAAATAATTACTCTCTAAAGAGTTGCTTAGAATGCTTTTCCTCTTTCTTCATTTTATTATAGAAAAAAAGACCTCATAACCGTAAGATTGGTAGGAAAATGGTTAGTTCTAATTTTTTTTTTTTTTTGCCAGTCCTGGGGCTTGGACTCAGGGCCTGAGCACTGTCCCTGGCTCCCTTTTGCTCAAGGCAAACACTCTACCACTTGAGCCACAGCGCCACTTGCGGCTTTTTCTATATATGTGGTGCTGGGGAATCGAACCCAGGGCTTCATGTATACAAGGCAAGCACTTTACCACTAGGCTATATTCCCAGCCCCACTTCTTCTAATTTCTAAGCAGTTAATAAATATGAATTAGGTTTTGCAACACCTCTTATTCTCCTAGTAGTCCTCATTGGAACTGGAAGCACTAAGATACAGATGAGTTTGGCTTGGTAGGATTTTTTAATCATATGAAGAGGAGTTACCCTGACAGTGATGGGAAGTAAACACAAGGGTTTTATATTGTTGACAGTGAAAATTTAGCTGTTTTCTTTGCAATTCTGAAATAAATCAGAGTAGGGATAGTTTTTTTAAAAATTATTATTAGAAAACTAGATGAACTGGGAAAGAGAGAGGAAAGGGGTGACACATTGTCCAAAATGAAATGTACTCTTTACCTGACTTATGCAACTGTAATCACTTTGTACATTATATCTTTATAATAACAATAAAAATAAGTAAAAATGAAAATTAGATGATTAAAATGTACTTAGGAATGTCTAATGTATATTCTGTGTCCTGTTGAAATGTCCCAAGGATGTAGTGGTAATAATGGAACAGTGAGAATGAAAATAAGATGAGGAAACACAATTGAGGGCCAAGCAAGGGACTAGAAGCTTTAGTTCTATGAGTGCTTTGTGCTAACAAAACTTCTCTAGTAGACAGAGAGTAATCCAACTGGTAACCCAGTGGAACGATTTGGAGTGTAGACTCTAAAGCTATATGTTCCCATTTCACACTGTGAAATAGCATTGAGGGCTTTGGAAAGATTACTTCTTTGTGCCTTCATTATTTTGTAATACAGATGAGGGAGTCACAATACCTACTTCATTGGATTGTGGTAAGGAATTACTGCGTTCATTTGTGGAGAGTCCTAAGTGGTTCCAGCACTTGCTTTCCAGGTGTTCAATTAATTGTATCCATTTTTATAGTCCACGATTAGTTCTTTTTTTCTTTTTCCTGTTGGTTGTGGGGCTTGAACTCAGGGCCTGGGCACTTACTGTCCCTGAGCTCTTTAGCTCAAGGTTAGTGCTTTACCACTTTGAGCCACAGCACCACTTCCAGTTTTCTAGCAGTTAATTGGAGATAAGAGTCTCATGAGACTTTCTTGCCCGGGCTGGCTTTGAACCACAATCTTCAGATCTCAGCCTTCTGAGTAGCTAGGATTACAGGTGTGAGCCCCTGGCTCCTTGCTATTAGTTCTATAAATGATAAAGATTATCAACATAAAATTGTATAACAGGGGTCTATTTAAAAATGAATTTGAGAGAGGGAAGATGGCGCCGCCACAGTAAGGAGGTACCCCAACGCGCTCCAACTCAATAGCGAGCTGGGACCTCCAGCACCCAACACCCCATCAAGAACCCAGCAAACCCAACAACCACAAGCAACAGAGAAACACAGGAAACAAAAAACAAAAGAAGAGTCTATAACCTACATGGAGCCGGAAAATCTCCGGGGTACCCTCCCCCCACCCGCCGACCCTGCCCTGAGCAGGGCCAGGCTGGAGAAGGGGACCCAGCGCCGGCAAGCGGGGCCACAGACCTTCAGCCACCAGAGAACAACAGCTGAAAAGTCACGCCAGGAGTTCCACGGACCCCAGACGGAGCGCAGACCAACCAGACAGACGGCGGCGTGGGACCGAGCGGCTGGGAACAGGGCGGCGCAGACGGGGAGTGCTGGGACCGCCACCACCAAACGACCCATTGCCACACCCCGGCACCCAGCCCCGAAAAGCCCACAGCAGTGCGGGACACACACACAATCCAGGACCAGTAAGTTCCCCATTATCCTCCCACCCCCCCCCCCCAACAGGAGACCAGCACTAGCAGAGACCCAAACCTACAAAGAAGCTAGAGCTCCCTCCCTACCCTGAGGGAACAAAGGAGCCGCACCAAGGCATCCCCCCCCCAACCCCCAGCAGAGGAGCCAGAACCCGGCTGCACCGGCCCCGCCATCTCCCCAGCAGGGGCCCGGGGACCGGTAGGCATTGGAAGCCCCACCTGAGGCGCCTGGGCCTCGTGGTCTTTTTGAACAACAACCACAGACTCGCGGGTGTATAATACCAGACCAGCAGGGACACCTGGGCCCGAACACACGCCCCCCTCGCAGCAGAGGCGCAGAGTCTGTGGGCACCAACCCGCGCCCGGACACTTGACCCTACCTGGGGCCCACCCATACCACCCCCCACAGCAAACTCGTGAGAGGGCACAAGCACTCTCCAACAGCTCGGTCAACATGCCCCCAAAGGAAGCACTAGAGTGCACACGCACGTGCCCCCCAGAGGGCCAGCGTGGGCCAGGGTGCTAGTCCTCCAGCAGGAGGATCGTCTGCCCAACCCCTGCGGGAGCGCACAGCAGGCAAGCTGGAACACCCACCACACAGGCGGGCAGGGACCCCTCAACGGCAGCGCCTGCTCTGATAGGCACGCGCCACACAGCCGGGCAGGGACCCCAGCGGCAGCGCCCGCGGTAGGCGCACTCCGCACAGGGGGGCGAGCCGCCTCTCAGCGGCAATTCTCAATCTGAGAGGTGAGCTCCTCTGACCAAGGTCCCCAGTGGAAAAAAGAACCGAAGAAGAGAAAAGCCTCCACGCCACACTGAATCAGCGACCCACAAACCCCCACCAGGGGCACGCTAGGGTCAGCACAACACAGCGGCAGGACACAGTCCCGCAGAGAAAGACACAGAACCTACCCACCCCCAAGTGCAGTGAGGATGACCACCCCAGCAATGACCAAGACGGTCACGCTCACCCATTGGGCAGTAAGGTTCAGCAGCCAAACTCAAATCCAGAGCCAGGACACAAACAAGTCTCCCACTGACGGACCAGCGGGAACCAGCACAAAGCCAAACCAGGGAAGTGACCCACAGATCTCCAGATGTGCAAATCACAAAGAAATATAACACAGTTCATCAAAGGGCAAGCCAACTCGCCAGCTCCAAAAAGCAGCACAAGTGAAGAGAAGATGGAGAATAAAAAAACAACTGAGGCTATGATAGCAGAAATGATGGAAAGCCTCAGAAACGGAATCAGAAAACAATTCCAGGAGTTTAGAGTGGAAGTCTCGAAGGACATCCAGGAAGCCAAGAAAGAAATGGAAGCAAAAATGGATACAGTGCAAACCTCCATCAAAGAAGATCTTCACATCCTGAGAAGTGAAATGCATGAAAAAATAGATTTAAAATACAACTCGTTAAAGGAAGAAATTTCCACAATCAGAGCTGATCTGGCAACCATAAATAGCTCTCTGACATCCATAAACTCAGCACTTGAATCCACAGCACAAAGAATTGACCATATGGAAACCAGAATTTCTCTCTTGGACGATGATGCAGCCGATAAGAACCAGAAGATTACCGCACTCCAAGAAACAGTAAAGCTCCAGGGCAGACTAATCCAGGAGCTAGTGGACAAAGACAAGAGATATAATCTGCGCATAATTGGAATAGAAGAAGGAGCCAAATACCAGAGCAGAGGGCTTCAAAATATTCTCAATAAAGTGATTGCAGAAAACTTCCCCAATCTCACAAGGGACCCCATCCAGGTAACCAAAGCCTATAGGACACCTGGCAGACCAGATCCTCAAAAAGCCATGCCAAAGCACATAATATTCAAGACTTCAGATCTCAAGAATAAAGAGCAAATTTTGAATGCAGCCAAAGCAAAGAAAGAAATTTATTACAATGGGAAGAGGATCTGAATAACAGCAGACCTCTCCACACAAACCTACCACGCGCAAAGAGAATGGAAGAACACCATCCAGGTCCTACAAGCCAACAATTGCCAACCTAAAATAAAATATACAGCGAAGCTGGAGTTCATATTCGAAGGGAAAATCAGATCTTTCCATAGCAAAGAGGATCTAAAGAAGTATGTGAATAAAAAACCAGCCCTACAGCGAATTCTAAGAGGGGACTCCCACCCAACATACCATACAGGGCACACAGACAGAAACAGAAAGAAACTACAATAGCCAAAGCCCAACAGAGAGAGCAGCTCACTAAAGACAAGAAAAAAAAAGAGGAAAAACAGCCCAACAAGAAAATGGAAGGAGAAAAAACACTCTTATCCTTGATCTCTTTGAATATAAATGGTATAAACTCTCCAATAAACAGGAGCAGACTGGCAGAATGGATCCACAAACATAAAGTTGCCATCTGTTGTCCACAAGAGACCCACCTTACAGCAAGGGATAAAAACAGGCTCCAAATGAAAGGATGGAGCAAGATCTTCCAAGCAAATGCACCTACCAAAACGGCAGGAGTAGCCATCCTGATCTCAGACAAGCTGGACTTCTCATTAAAATCAACTCAAAAAGACAAAGAAGGTCACTACATTTTAATACAAGGAAAAATCCAAAATCAAGACATCACGGTGATAAATGTATACTCACCGAACAAGAGGCCCTACATATGTCAAGCAAATTCTCACAGAACTACAGAACAAGATAAACCCAAACACAATCATAGTGGGTGACTTTAATATCCCACTCTCTCCAAGAGACAGATCCAACACCCAGAGGATCAGCAGGGGAGCTGAGGACCTAAGTAACACCATATCCCAAATGGATCTGACAGATCTATACAGAATCTTCCACCCTACAGAGATCCAATACACCTTCTTCTCAGCAGCCCATGGATCATACTCCAAAATAGACCATGTCATAGCCCACACAAAGAACCTCAGCAAATACAAAAGTATTGACGTCATTCCATGTATTTTATCTGACCACAGTGGATTAAAGGCAACCCTCAATAACAACGGTTACCACAGAGTCTATACACATTCTTGGAGGCTAAACCCCACACTGCTGTCCAACACTTGGGCCACAGACCAAATTAAAGATGAAATTAACAAATTCATAAGCCACAATGACAATGAAAATACATCACAAAGAAACCTATGGGACACAGCTAAGGCAGTACTGAGGGGCAAGATCATTGCCCTCAGCACTCACATTAAAAGAATGGAAGCAGAGCAGGTGAATAACCTCACGATGAAACTAAAACAACTGGAGAAACAAGAAATGATCGAATCTAAAATGACTAGGAGGCGAGAGATCACAAAGATTAAAGAAGAGATAAATCTGATTGAAAATAGAAAGACCATTCAACAAATAAATAAGACGAAAAGCTGGTTCTTTGAGAAAATAAATAAAATTGACAGACCCCTCACAAGACTTACAAAAAAAAGAAGAGAAGAGACTCATATACGTAAAATCAGGGACTCCACCAGAAAAATAACAAGTACACAGGATATTCAAACAATCATAAGGAACTATTTCCAGAACCTCTACTCACTAAAAAACAATAATTTTACAGAAATAGATCAATTCTTAGAGAAGTATAAACTGCCCAAACTGAACCAAGAAGAAATAAATCAACTAAATAAACCAATAACTTACAGCGAGATACAGGGGGTAATCAAGAACCTCCCAACAAAGAAAAGCCCAGGCCCAGATGGATTCACCAACGAATTCTATAAAACCTTTAGTGAGGAGCTAATACCAATACTCCTCAAACTCTTCTGCGAAATAGAAACAGAGGGAGAAATCCCAAACTCATTCTATGAAGCTAATATCATACTCATTCCCAAACCAGGCAAAGACCCAACAAAAAAAGAGAACTACAGACCAATATCACTAATGAACACAGACGCAAAGCTCCTCAATAAAATATTAGCTAACAGGATCCAGAAACTGATCAAGAAAATAATACATCATGATCAAGTAGGCTTCATCCCACAGTCACAAGGATGGTTCAACATCTGTAAATCAATCAACGTAATTCACCACATAAACAGATCTAAAATTAAGAATTACATTGTTATCTCAGTCGATGCCCAAAAAGCCTTTGACAAAATACAACATCCATACTTATTAAAAGCTCTGGAGAGAACAGGAATAGATGGAACATTCCTCAAAACAATAAAAGCCATATACAACAGACCAACTGCTAACATCATATTAAATGGAGAGAAACTTAAATCATTCCCCCTAAAGTCAGGAACAAGACAAGGATGCCCACTCTCCCCACTTCTTTTCAATATAGTGCTGGAATCTCTAGCCATAGCAATAAGGCAAGAGGAGGACATCAAAGGGATCCACATCGGCAAGGAAGAAATCAAGCTATCCCTATTTGCAGACGACATGATCTTATATCTGAAGGACCCAAAAAACTCAGTCCCCAAACTCCTACACCTAATAAACCATTTTGGCAAAGTAGCAGGATACAAAATCAACCCACAAAAGTCAGCAGCTTTTCTGTACACCAGCAATATACAAGCAGAAAAGGAAATTATGGAAACAATTCCATTTACAGTAGCCCCCCAAGAAAGAAATAAAGTACCTAAGGATCCACCTAAGCAAGGATGTGATGGACCTGTTTAATGAGAATTATAAAAATCTAATAAGGGAAATCAAAGAAGACACAAGGAGATGGAAAGACCCCCCATGCTCATGGGTAGGCAGAATCAATATAGTGAAAATGGCCATATTGCCCAAATTGTTATATAAATTCAATGCAATCCCCATCAAAATCCCAGCTACATTCTTCACTGAAATAGAGAAAGCAACCCATAAATTCATATGGAACAGCAAAAGACCCAGAATAGACAAAGCAATTCTAGGCAAAAAAAGCAGTGCAGGAGGTATCACAATACCAGACTTCAAGCTCTACTATAGAGCCATCACAACAAAAACAACCTGGCATTGGTATAAAAACAGACCTGAAGACCAATGGATTAGAATTGAAGATCCAGAAATAAAACTGCACTCTTACAGTCAGCTGATATTCGACAAAGGAGCTAAAGACATACAACTACTGGTGCTGGGAGAACTGGGCAGCCATATGCAGAAAACTCAAAGTAGACCCAAGCCTATTACCATGCACCAAGATCAACTCAAAATGGATCAAGGACCTCAATATCAGACCTGAATCCTTGAAACTACTGAAGGACAGAGTAGGAAAGACGCTAGAACTTATAGGCACAGGAAGGAACTTCCTGAATAGAGTCCCAGGGGCACAACAAATATGGGAGAGACTCGACAAATGGGACTACTACAAATTAAAAAGTTTCTGCACAGTTAAGGACATAGCCACCAAACTAGAAAGAGAGCCAACCATATGGGAGAAGATCTTTATCAGCCCAGCAACAGACAAAGGCCTAATATCTGTCATCTACAGAGAACTAAAAAAACTAAGCCCCTCCAAGCCCAGTAAACCAAGTAGGAAATGGGCAAAGGAGCTAAAGAGAGACTTCACAAGAAAAGAGATAAAAATGGCAAAGAAACATATGAGGAAATGTTCAACATCCCTGGCAGTAAAGGAAATGCAAATAAAAACAACCCTGAGATACCACCTCACTCCAGTTAGAATGGCCTAAACTCTGAACTCAGGCAACAACAAATGCTGGAGGGGGTGCGGGGAGAGAGGAGCCCTTCTCCATTGTTGGTGGGAGTGCAAATTAGTACAACCACTTTGGAGAACAGTATGGAGGTTTCTCAAAAAGCTCAACATAGAGCTACCCTATGACCCAGCCATACCACTCCTAGGCATCTATCCTGAACAGTAGGTCCCAAGATATCAAAAAGACATTTACACTTCCATGTTTATCACTGCACAATTCACAATAGCCAAAATATGGAAACAACCCAAATGCCCCTCCACAGATGAATGGATCCAAAAAATATGGTACCTATACACAATGGAATACTACATAGCGATTAAGAATGGTGAAATAATTGTTATTCGCAGGGAAATGGTCAGAACTTGAACAAATAATGTTGAGTGAGACAAGCCTAGAACACAGAAAACAAAGGGGCATGATCTCCCTGATATATGACTGTTAAGATGGGGTGACAGGGAGAGACAGTAGAGACCAGGTCTGTGAAACCAAAAACCTCTTGTCAAATGGTATTTCCCACAGGATTGGGTCAGCGACCCAACATTATGTAACTAAAACCAAACAACTACTCAACATATAAAGGTCAAAAATTGACCTCTCAGTGGAATACAATAGCTCAAAAGCTATGTATGTACGTTCATATAAGACTATTGTCGACATATTGTCTATTGTAGACATTACATTTAAAGCCCTAGGTGAATTTTATTTGGCATAAGCCACGTGGCTACTGTATATGTTTTTGGTACACTCTGTATTGTATATATGTCTATCTGACCTTGGGAAGGGAAAGAAAAACACGGTGTAAGATAACACAAGAAATGTACATATTGCCCCACTATGTAACTATTTCCCATTTTGCACAACACCTTGTCAAAAAAATTTTTGTTTAATAAATAAAAAAGAAAAAAGAAGAAGAAAAAAAAAGAATTTGAAGTGAAGGAAGAGGTTATAGTGTCCAAAAAAAGAGAAATGTAATCTTTACCCAACTTATGAAATAGTAACCCCTCTGTACAGACCTGTCTAGTAAAAATAAAATTACATAAAATGAATTTGCGTTTTGATTATTTAAGAGTCTTGTTTGTAACAACCACCTTAAATAAAGGCATGGTTGTTTGATACAACACATTAACTAGATGCTGAAAGAGGGAGGGAAGAAAGGGAAAAATGGAGGGAAGAAAGGGAAAAATGGAGGGAAGAAAGGGAAAAATGGAGGGAAGAAAGGGAAAAATGGAGGGAAGAAAGGAAAGAAGGAAGGAGGAAAGAAAGGAAAAAGGGGGCGAAGGAAAGAAAGAGCAGGAAAGGAGCAATGTTCATGTGGATTAGGTTCTTAGTATGTGTTGTTCATTATATTAAGAGTATTATAAACCTTCTATTTAAGCCTTGTAGAAACCACCTACAGTATCCCCATTTTGGAGGTAAGTGAACTTGTGGGAAGTGAATTACTTTCCCAAAGGCTTCACCTCAGAGAACGCTAGGTTAAGAAATAGAACTCTTTGTTTCTATCAGCCCTGAGTGGCCTGAATGACTTACAAAAGGAATTTGGATACTCTGGCCTTTCAACTTTAGCTATTGCCATGGTGATTTTTTTTTCATCATACAATATACTTTCCTGTCCCACTCAGCTTTTATCACTGTCATCTTCAGTGATATTCTCAGTGTCCATCATGACCATATCCACTGCCCGTGGTTTTAGCACTACAGTATTGGGGAATGTGGGCTTGCTTTGCTCTGCTCTGAAACGACTCTAACCTTTGATAGTATTGTTATGTGTTTGCAATAACTTGTCCCCTTCTTCTGTGATGTCCTCTCACTTTATTGTTAAAATTTGCATAAAATTTTAGACCAGGGGCAGTGGGTAGGGTGAGCAGCAAGGCGGAGAGCAGATTACTCAAAAGCAATTAATTGAAGCTAATTACCATTACATAATCAATGATTTAATAGCAGGCATTTCGTGCCTAAGTTGATGAATTAAGTTAACTTAATTTTAATTAATTTTAGGACTTCACAAATGACTTCTTCCCCTTTCTTTTGGATGGGAAAGGTCAACGTGGAAGGGCATAACAGTTTCCCCACGATCTTGTAGTTAGCAAGTGGTAAGGACAGGATACAGGCGAGCTTGTGTGTGAGAAAGCCCAGCTCATGCAGCATCCCCTCCATTCTGGGAGAGGATGTTGGGTTTTAGGAAACTCTGACATAGGTCCAGCGGAGAGATTTTCCAGAATGGTAAATGGAGGTGGGGTGATACACTGGGTGTCCAGGGCCTTGAAGCAGCCAAGTACTGAAGAATCTAGACAGATATTATCCTAGCTATGTTGCCTGCAGACACAACCCCTGCTTTTAACATATCCACTCTCTCACTTTATTCAGCAGCAGTTTTGAATTATCTAGCCTGTGCCAGACACTAGGTTGGTAATAATGTTCTGAATGATTGGAATTGCTAGCAGTTTGCCCTGAGCAATCACCCCAAATAAGGCCCTTTTCTTATTATGGTAACCCTTTTACTTGACCTATATTTGGCTTGTTGACATTACCACATTGGATGATTACTGAATGTTTCTAGGAATCTTTTCTTTTTCCAGCTGAACTATGACCTTCGTCAGACTGATAACAGTATTTTTAACAGAAAGACATTTAAAATGAGTTGTTTCTTTGTAGTTGATTTATGTTCTTCCTGGGCTGAATTCATCATTAATGCTAGACTGCTGCCCACAAGCTGGAGATTAATAATAGGAACAGGTTGCCACAGAGGCCCGAGGTGGGGCGTTTATTAACTTGGAATCCTTCAAGGCAGAGGTAGAAGTGGCCACACTTTTAGACAGGATCATGGACCTCTGCTTGCTCAGGAAATTTCCTCATGTGGAATTGTGTAGGTCTGCAGCTCCAGGCCTTAACACATGCTCCTAATAGAACTTAGGTTCTAGTCTCTGTAATTAATCTTCATGAGATCTCTGAGTTTACATAGCTCTGGTTCTACACTCAGTGTCGGAGTATACACAGCTCAGATTCTAAGAACTTTTCTGAGACATTGATTTCCCTTTTTTGGACTTTTACAGTATTCATAATCTATACCATGCTCTAGCACACAATTTTATCTTTGAACTTTGTGGAGAATGTTTCTTGTATTTTGGGCTTGTTAGTACCTATGTGCTAAGTTTTTGAAAGCAAGAACAACTCTTTTAAAAAAATAATTATTTATTGTCAAAGTGATGTACAGAGGGGTTACAGTTTCATACGTAAGGCAGTGCATGCATTTCTTGTACAATTTGTTACCTCCTCCCTCATTTCCCACCCTCCCCCCTAAGAACAACTCTTTTGGTAACCCTCATACATAGTTAAATATTGTGAGGACCAACTAGGAAGAGCCAAATATTCAAAAATGTTTAAATACCACCAGTAATGTAATTTCTTTGTCCTTCTCTCTTCCCTTTTCTCCTTCCCTCCTTTCCCTTTCCCTTCCTTTATCTTCTTTTTCTACCCTTCCCCACTAGTTTTACACTGGCAGGGATTCGACTCAGGGTCTTGTGCATGCTAAGCAAGTACTCTACCCCTGAGCTATATGCCTATCATCCCATCAATTTAGGTTAAAATAAATTTGGCCTGGGATGGGGTATAACTTAGTATCAGAGTACTGGGTTTGCATGTACAAGACCCTGGTTCAATTGCTATCACCAAAACAAACAAACAAAATATACGTGACATTAAATCTGAATGCTTCTAAGAAAATGTGTCTATATTGGTTCACATAGAATGCTATCAAGTATTCATTATTTTTCTAAGCTTCCTATAAAATCCACATTATGTAATGGCCAGCTGATGTTAGCAGAACTAACAGGTAGCTATAGAAAAATACTTGAGTGAAATTCTAATCAGGCTGCTGATTATATTATCTGTGATGGTAACAGTATAATTGCTGAGTGGATTTTCTAACCATACCACAGAAAGGGAAAAATACCTTTATTTTCTCAGTCTGCCCATTTTTTTCTCTTCTTTTTTATTGCTTTACAGTTGATGAAGGTAAAAGTATTTCTTTGAAGAATTATATTACCACAATCTTCTACTTTGCTAATTTGTTCTCAGTCAGAAAATGAAAGCTGTAAATGCTCTTCGTATTTCCCAATTTTTTAGGTGGAGCGGATTCCTCCTTTGTGCCATTGCAATGTTTCTTGTGATATTCCCAATGTTTACTTTTCCAAAAAAGCTTCCACCTCGACACAAGAAAAAGAAGAAAAAAAAATTTTCTGTTGACATTGTTAGTGAGGATGATGTTATGAAGGAGAAATCAAACGCCAGTGAACAAGTGGACAAAAAAGTGTCTTCTATGGGATTTGGAAAGAATGTCAGAGGTAAAGTATAAATCTTGAATCCGTACGTGCATGGTGTTTTTGATTGGTGTTCCTCCAAGTGTGAGGAAGGAGGCTGCGATGGTAGCTGTGTGGTAGAGCACAACCGAGTTCCATTCCCCAGCACTCCTAAAGAGGAGAATGTGTGGTTCTAAGCCCATGCTAGCCATAACAGTCTGTTAGCGGACTAGATAAACATTGAGACTAGGAGTGAAACTTGACAAGACCGTTTCTATTGAATCTAATATTAATGAAAGTTTGTTGAATCCAATAGTAATGGAAATAGGCTTATAGTTTGCATGTCTTCAAAACATGACCCTAGCTACTCAGGAGGCTGAGATCTGAGCATCATGGTTCAGTCAGCCTGAGCAGGAAAGCCCAGTGAAACTCTTACCTCCATTGAACCACTAGAAAACCGGAAGTGGTGGAGTGGCTCAAGTGGTAGAGTGCTAGCCTTGAGCAAAATAGCTCAGGGACAGCGCCCAGGCCCCAGTTTTAAGCCCCATGACTGACAAAAAGTAAAGAATAACAAATATTCTAAAAATTCACTTTATATTTTGCAGAAGTACCATTTGATGATAGGTTGGTAATAGAAAAAGCAAAGGTCCTTTTCCTTTCCCTACATAGTTTGTGAAGCACCGATTTAGAGCATAAAGGTAAAGATATTTAGGTGTATCATTTCTGGTCCTCCGTGATGGGGGGGAGGGTGTGTGTGTGTGTGTGTGTGTGTGTGTGTGTGTGTGTGTGTGTGTGTGTATGTGTGTCCGTCCTGGTACTGGAACTCAGGGTCTGGGCACTGTACCTCAGCTTTTGTGCTAAAGGTTGACACTACCACTTGAGACACAGCTTGATCCACTTCCAGCTCCTTAGTGGTTGACGGTTGATTGGAAAGCTTCACCGATGTTCCTGCCTGGCTGCCTGAAACGGGGGTCCTCACATCTCAGCTTCCTGAGTAGCTAGGATTAGAGGGGTGAGCCACTGACTCCCACTTCAGAATCAATTTTGCATAAATTATAGAGCATAACAAACTTAATTGCTTATATTAGTCAAGATACATAAGCTTTATCCAGGCACATTATAATCTTCCTCTCTTTTCTCCTTCCCTCACTCCCTCTTCCCCCTCTCTCTTTCTCTCTTTCTTTCTCTTTCCCTCCTTCTCTCTCTCCTTCTCTTTCTTTTTCTCTCTCTTTCTCCTTCCTTCCTTCCTCTCTCTCTCTCTTTTTTCTTTCTTTCCTTTATTTCTTCCCTGTTAACTATAAGACGCAAGAGGAAACTTTGAGGCTTAGAATTGTTACTAATTTATTCAGGCTTATCCCTATACACTGAAAAGAATCATGGTTAGATTGGTCTAGTTGAAAAAAAGACTTCATTGAGAATTAGAATTTCAACCTATTCTAAATCTTTCCAAATCATTTCAGTAAATTAATTGATCTCGAATCCTTGTCTCAGAGCCACATTCTGGGGGAAACTACATTTAAATATGCTGTTTATTAGTTTTGGGTTTTTGTTTTTTTTTGCCAGTCCTGGGGCTTGAACTCAGGGCGGGGGCACTGTCCCTGAGCTTCTTTTGCTCAAGGCTAGCACTCTGCCACTTGAGCCACAGCACCACTTCTGGCCTTTTCTGTGTATGTGGTGCTGAGGAATCGAACCCAGGGCTTCCTGCATGCTAGCCAAGCACTCTACCACTAAGCCACATTCCCAGCCCCTGAATTCTTTTTTTTTTTTTTTTTTGGCCAGTCCTGGGACTCAGAGCCTGAGCACCTTCCCTGGCTTCTTCCCTGGCTTCTTCCCGCTCAAGGCTAGCATTCTGCCATCTGAACCACAGCGCCCCTTCTGGCTGTTTTCCATATATGTGGTGCTGGGGAATCGAACCAAGAGCTTCATGTGTAGGAGGCAAGCACTAGGCCATATTCCCAGCCCCCATAAATGTAATTTTTTTTTTTTTGCCAGTCCTGGGCCTTGGACTCAGGGCTTGAGCACTGTCCCTGGCTTCTTTTTGCTCAAGGCTAGCACTCTGCCACCTGAGCCACAGTGCCACTTCTGGCCATTTTCTATATATGTGGTGCTGGGGTATCGAACCCAGGGCTTCATGTATTCGAGGCAAGCATTCTTGCCACTAGGCCATATTCCCAGCAATACATTTTTTTTTTTGGCCAGTCCTGGGCCTTGAACTCAGGGCCTGAGCACTGTCCCTGGCTTCTTTTTGCTCAAGGCTAGCACTCTGCCACTTGAGCCACAGTGCCACTTCTGGCCGTTTTCTGTATTTGTGGTGCTGGGGAATCGAACCCAGGGCCTCATGTATACGAGACAAGCACTCTTGCCACTAGGCCATATCCCCAGCCCCCTGAATTCTTAATTGGATCAAAACTGGAACTTTTTATTGTGAAAGAGAAATGTTATTTTATGAGATTACACTAAAAATCTTCCAAACAATACTAATCATATTGGGGATAATGTTTAATTAGGATATTCGAAATTAATTCCTATTTACTCTACACATTGGTTTCTTTAGAATACTTAGTGCCTAGCTTCTAGAAGGAGGTGATGGACTAATTTTTTAAGAAAGGACAGATGATATCCCTTGGTATTATTCCACCATTGATAGGGTTTATTTTATGATGCCGAGATTCCTAAGGACTTCCTGATTTCATCCTGAGTTAGATTTGAGTTTGAGATCCTACGTCCTTTTTTCCCCTAGTTTTGGGGATAGGGCTTTTTCTTATCTTATTTGATATGTAAAATACTGACACTGATATTAGCTTTTTTTTTTTTTTCAAAGAGGAGGTAGAGAGATAGCTAAGGCTGCACATGACAGTCCTTGAAAGGACACTGCTTTGGACTACCCCGACTGAGTCTTCGGTGTTTGTTTGGTTATGAGATAGGAGGTGATCTGTTGCTCAAACCGATCCTAGCCCTGCGGCCCAAGTGTTCTTCCTGCTTCAGGCTCCCAAGGAGCTGGCCCCGGGGGTATGGACCACCGCACCTGGCTAGAAGATGTTAGCTGAGATTGCTGCGTGAAGTTTCACTGTACTTTCCGCTGCTTGATAATGCATTTAGTGACAGACACTTGGAAAATCTGACTCAGTGTTTCCACATTCTTCTTATAAATTATGCAGGGACAAGGCTGTTTTAAAACACCACAAAGGGGAAAGTCACATTCTCAGTGTATTTGTATTACCTTTCCATAAAGAGATTAACATCGATTCCATAAAAATCTTACCAGTAAAAATAAACGCTTAAAATATTTAAGTAGATTGATTTTCTTATGGTCTGAGGTCTGGTGTTTTAAAGCTTTTTGAGTGTGTGTGTGTGTGTGTGCGCGCGCGCGTGCTGATCCTAGGTCTTGAACTTAGGGTCTGAGCACTGTCCCTGTGCTTTTGGTTCAAGGCTAGTGCTATACCACTGGAGCCACAGCTCAACTTCTGGACTTTTTAGTGGCTAATTGAAGATATGAGTCTCATGGACTTCCCTGCACAGGCTGACTTCAAACCACGATCCTCAGATCTCAGCCTCCTGAGTTGCTAGTATTACGGGCATGAACCATTAGTGCATGGATTTATTATTACGATTACTGTTTCTGAAACAGGAGGTCTGGCTGTGTAGCCCAGGCTGGCCTTCCACCTCTACTTTTCGAGGGAGGGAATTAAAAGTATGCCTTGCTATAACTGATTTTACCTTACAAATTTAATCAGACATCTTTCTATACAGCAAACTTTTGGTGGATATTAATTATTAAAATGTCTATCCACTTTTAATCTTTTAAACTTAATTGCTTATCATTATTAATCTATCAGAAAGCATGTGATTATTTTTCTCTGCTAGACTTGTATTTTGAGCACAGCATATTGACAATCTTCACTAAATAGCCTAACTACTTTGAGGTGATCAATTGAGTTTAAAGAAATCTCTGAAAGTTTTTTTTTTTTTTCATTAAAAGATAATGTTAGGGGCTGGGAATATGGTCTAGTGGCAAGAGTGCTTGCCTCGTATACATGAAGCCCTGGGTTCAATTCCCCAGCACCATGTATCTACAGAATGGCCAGAAGTGGCGCTGTGGCTCAAGTGGCAAAGTGCTAGCCTTGAGCAAAAAGAAGTCGGGACAGTGCTCAGGCCCTGAGTCCAAGGCCCAGGAATGGCAAAAAAACAAACAAAAAAAGATAATGTTAGCACCACTGAATATGGTAGGAATTCATTCCTGCAAAAGGTTCCATATTCTAGGCTGAGGCCTGGAAATGAACGAGCCATGGCTTACCCTCAGAACTTAGAGGGTAGGTACACTGAGGGACAGCTTGGACTACGTATGTAGTGCGACTCCATCACAAAACAAAACGTAAGACAAATTAGCAACAGCAAGAAATTAGAATAAAAGAGAAAAAAGAAAAACCCTCCAACTTCCCCCCCCAACACTGTTTTTTTTAACCTCTCCTCTCCTTTATTTATTTTTCTCTCCAGCATCCATCACTAACCTGCAATGTACAGTTGTCCTTTGGTATCTGTAGGGGATTGGCTCCATGCCTTCATGCAAGTCCTTTATATAAAATGGCATAGTAGCTGGGGTATAGCTTAGCCATAAAGCACCTGCTTAGTAATCAAAAGGCTCCCAGTTCAAACCCCCGAACTGAACAACAAACAAAATGCCCCATACTATAAAGTCACAGAATTTGCACATACCAATGTCCATTCTCCAGAATGAATTCAGGCTTTGTGCTTGCCAGGCAAGGTGCTCTATGACTTGAGCCACACCATAGCCCCTTTAGCTTTTATTTTACTTTAATTTTTTTTATTAAGTGGTTACACAAAGAGTTTTACAATTCTGTAAGCCAGGCTATGTGTACAAAGCATCTTGAACAAGGGCACCCGTGTCATCATTCCTAGTTGGTTTGGGGGCTAACTTTGTCCGAAATGTCCTTGAACCGAGGTCCAATTACCTTCACTTCCTAGTAGCTGAGATTTCCAGCTTAAACCAGCACGACCAGTCTTTTCATCCCATTGTTTTGGATCTGTGCGTGGTTGAGTCTGCCAATGCAGAACTTGTGGATAATGGAGGGCTGACTATTGTACTGATTGATTTACGCTTGACCCAGTGAGAAAGGGTGTGCCAGACGTCAGATCTGATAGGTGCATCCTGGGGAGGGAGGCGCCAAAGATGGTAGCAGGGACAGGAGCTAGTAGAGAGAGGAGAAACGGAACGAGTAAATTTTGAGTTACAGTCCCCTGAGAATCTTCAGAATAGGGGTCATGCTAGGACCAATGTTTCCCTTAGAAAGTAGGACCACCCAAAATTATGAGCCTGGGTTGCATTATGTTAACTCCCTTGTATAATTAATGCCTTTGCTGCATTGCACTAGACGACCATGTTTGCACCCTGTATTGAAGCTCCTATAGGTGCCCAAAGGTCACTGCTGAGTGGGTGGGCCTGCCTCCCTCCCTCCCTCCCTCCCTTCCTCCCTCCCTCTCTTCTTTCTTGCCTTCTTGCTTTTCTCCTTCCCTCCTTCCCTCCTTCTCCCTCCTTCCCTCCTTCCCTCCTTCTCCCTCCTTCCCTCCTTCCCTCCTTCCCTCCCTCCCTCCCTCCTCCCTCCCTCCTCCCTCCCTCCTCCCTCCCTCCCTTCCTCCTTCCCTCCCTCCCTTCCCTCCCTCCCTCCCTCTCTCCCTTCTTTCTTCTTTCTTTTTGCCCATCCTGTGGCTGAACGCTGGGCCTGGACACTGTCCTTGGGCTCTTCGTGCTGAAGGCCAGAACTGCACTTGAGCCACAGTTCTACTTTTGGTATTCTGGTGGTTAATCGGAGATAACTGTCTCACAGACTTTCCTGCCCTGGCTGGCTTTGAACTGCCACCCTCAGATCTCAGCCTCCTGAGTAGCTGGGATTACAAGCATGTGCTACACGGGTACCCGGCCTGAGTGGGTTTTCTATAAGTTCCCATTTCTTTAGAAGTTGGTACTCAACTTCAGGGTGTATCAGCATCACTAAGCCACATCCTAACACCCATATTGCGGGGCCTAGTTTAAAGCATTGGATTTAGGGGATCTGAACTGGCACCTGAGAATTAGCAGGTTTTTGTGATATTGAGGTTGGCACTCAGGAAGTTGAGCTCTGCACCACCACTCAACCATTTTTACCTTATTCTTTGAATTTGTTTTTGAAGTTAGGCCTGGGCCCCCTTGAGCCGTGAGCCTCCTATTTACACGTCGCAGCCCAGCCATTGGTGGAGAGGGTGTCTCACCAATGTCTTTGCCTGGGCTGAGGCTGAACTGCAGTCCTGACCTTCTGCGTAGACGGGATTATAGGCAACACTCACTCACTTCATGGAGCTGAGAGTTTGCATTTTAAACAAACTTCCAGATGATGCTGGTTTCAGTGGCCATACTCTTTTGTTTATTTGTTTGTTTTGTTTTTTGCCAGTCCTAGCGCTTGGACTGAGGGCCTGAGCACTGTCCCTGGCTTCTTTTTGCTCAAGGCTAGCACTCTGCCACTTGAGCCACAGTGCCATGTCTGGCTTTTTCCACATACGTGGTGCTGAGGAATCGAACCCAGGGCTTCACGTACACGGGGCAAGCACTCTACCACTAGGCCATATTCCCAGCCAACAGGAACTACACTCTTAAGAATCATTGCTCTACACTATAATTAAGAGAAAGTTTGTTTTCCATGAAGAGATTAGAACATTTCTATGGTGCAGATACGGAATTTGAGAGAACTTCTTGCTTTGGGAGCCAAGAAACTAAGATTTGAAGGTCAGGAAAACTATTGTGGCCATCAATTTCCGTTGCTGATTCTCATGTTCTGCTCTGTTTGTGTTTTCTCCGTTTCTGTTTTCTTGGTATCATTTTCTGTTTTACCTTTCTTTCTTTGCATGTTCGTTTTCTTGTGGTAAGCCAAACCTTTATATTTGGATGTATAGCTTGTAAGTCAAAAGGTAAATGGCAGCAATCTAGGCAAAAGGTTCCTAGAGAAGGAAGTTCTTTCTTTGTACTCAGTGCAAAGTAGCAGTAGGACTACTTATCGAAGTAACAGTCAATTAGAAGGATGTATTAAAATTCTTCCCAGTGCCGGATTTAAACTTTCTTGAGTGTCCTGGGGCAAGGCAAGCACCACTGATGATGGATGCATTTTGGGGGGCTGATGCTGCTGTTTCTGCCCTTTGTGTAGGGGTGCAGGGAGAGCTTCTGGTAAGGCAATTGGAGGTCTTGGAGTACTTTCACGGACTTGGGGTTGAGGAATCGCTGCATCATTAGTTTTAGAGGAAGTAGGCAGGAGGTAGGGACGGTCTGGGCCCTCCATTGGTCCTATTGGATTTGACCAACAAAGATCGTTTTGCTTTTTTCGGAAGAGTCAGGCCAAAGATTGCTTGGTGCTCCTGGGTAACAAGCGTGGAAAAGTTCTTTCTGTCCCGTGCTCAAGAACATACCCAGGATGGCACAAGACTTCCTAGCCATACCAGAAGTTATTCAGGTTTTAACAGCACCACAAACAAGTCTCCACCAGCATTTTGATGTAACAGAGGGCTTCAAGGTCCACAAGTGAAAAGAACTAGAAGATTCGCAATAAAGGGATAATTAAATACTTACAGTGCTTAGAAGAGTTGAGGAATTTCATGGAGAGATGTTAAAGAAGGGCATATAATGGTACTCAGGTGCTTTGAATTGATAGAGAGAACTGAGTGATGGCAGCTAAGAATCAAAGAGGGAAGAGGGTAAGAGGAGAGAGAAAGAGAGAGGCAGTGGGGGGTGGGAATATCAGGATCCCAACAGCCTGCTCAAGGTACAGCCCCCAAATCTACCTTGTTTCACTAGGTCTTACTTCTTTTTGTGTGTTTATGTGTGTTGGTCCTGGGGCCTGACCTCAGAGTCTAGGCACTGTCCCTGAGCTCTACCACTTGAGCCACAGCTTTACTTCTGAAGCCTTTTTTATTTTGGTAGCTAATTGGAGATATGAATCTACTGGACTTGCCCAGCTGGGCGGCCTTTGAACCTTGATCCTCAGATCTCAGCCTCCTGAGTAGTTAGGACTGTATCGGCATGAGCCGCCTGTGCCTGGCAGGTCCTACACCTTAAAGCTTCTACCACTTTCCAATAGCACTTCAGCCTGGTGATCAAGCAATACACAGGTCCTCAGGAAACCCCCAGTTCCATGCTGCAGCACTAAATTATCATTAAGATGACCAGTTCAGCTATTGAGATAGGTGACTGGGCACCTATATCTCTGAAGAAAATTTCACAAACTTTGTTCTCTTTCTGAAATATCTTTATTGAGCATCTATCCCAGGATGAAGAACATTGGATGTGTGTGTGTGTGTGTGTAAAAGTTACAGTTCTTGCTTTCAAAGGAAGATAGGGAGGAAAAGGGACAACAGAAAAACAGTATAATATGTCATGTTTTAGAATGAAGGCACTCAGATTCCAAAGTGGGGTGGTCCAGTACGGCAGGTTCTCTCTCTCCACAATGCACACATGCATTTCCCAATGGAGCAAGTTTGCTCAACGGCCAAAATAATAATATTATTATTATGCTCCCTTCCATTATGCTGCTATCTGGAGTGCTTTGGAGATGAGTCAGTGTGTCTGCCTTCGCTGGTGCTACTCATACCACTCATCTCAGATCTTCTGAAACTTTGACTAACGAGTTGCAAGGTCATTGAGAGGACTGCATAGCCCTGTTATGATTGGATGTAACCTGGCCCAGGTGCACAGGGTGCTGGGACTTCCTCCCAAATAGAAGAGCAAGTCTTTCCCAATGCTACGGATACTTCTCGACCAGTGATCGCTCAGTCTTTTCCATTTGCTACTCTCTCGAGTGATGGTGCTTTGTATGGAATTTTGTTCCTACTTTACTACCGTTTAAGACATTTCCTGCTTCTAGTGTCAGCTTGCTGAATTTGTTAAGATTTCTTAGCAATAAAAGATCAAAAGTGATAATCGCTATTAGTATTTCATCATTATCTTTCATTGTGCTTTTTATGACATCTTTGATTTTTATAATGATGCAGTTATAGATGACACCAAGAATGAAATCTAAAATACATCCTCATATTCATTGTGTATATATGAAAATGGATCTAAAAAAAGTGAAGGGATGGGTGGGGTTGGGAGAAAAAAAATAGGCATTTGGTAGCAAATCCAAGCAACTTCCTTGCTCACTGTCTTTGAGCATTTGAAACAATTCTGAGTTTATGTAAAAGCTGTAGAATAGCACACAGAGCCCCCATTACTCTGAGCCCTGTAATCCTTCCTCAGTCTTGAACGTTTCTTGGAACTAGCAAACAGGATGTTCTTCTCCTCTGTACTTTAGGGGGTATTTCCTAAGCACTAGGACACCTTCCTACATGGGCTCCTGCCAACCGTCATTAAAAACAGGAACCTTGCCAAGTGCGGGTGGCTCATGCCTATAATCCTAGCCACTTAGGAGGCTGAGATATTAGGATTGTGGTTCAAAGCCAGCCTGGATAGGAAAGCCCATGAAACTTCTTTCTAATTATGTAAATGTAAGCTTAACATTAAACTTGTGCTACTCACTAAAAACTACAGGCCCCATTCAGACTTTGTCAGTAATCCCAATAACGCTCTTTATGTCTAGATCCAGTCCATGTTTACCTGTATTTAGTTTTCATATCTTTTAGTCCCCTTCAGTCTGGATCAGTTTCTCATCTTTCCCTGCCTTTTTTTGACCTTGCTCTTTTGAAAAAGAATGAGCCATGAGTGTCATAGAATGTTGCTCACTTCTGGTTTGAAATGTTCTCTGTGCAGTATTTTTAGGCCAACCCCCCAAATAATGCTTCACACAGGCAAATGGTATTCATTTGCCCAATAATCAGGTTAACTTTGGTCACTGGAAGCATTTTCCAGGTTTCTTCATGCAGGGAGTATTTTGGAACTGCATCAGTTCAGTCAGTTCCCATTAATTTGTGACAGTGATACTCTGTGAAGTTACCACCAGCACACAATAAACAAATAACAGAAGCATTTTCCAAGGGGAGATAGGGAATCGGGATCCTGTCACACCGTGATCACTGATAGATGTGCACGTAGCCTTATTTTATAGATGTGCTTCTATTTGAAGCCAGCTATTTAATAGGCAGTATTGGTTTATTAATTTTGAGCTTTGGGCCAACGGCGCTGTAACACACGACTGAAGGAAGGCGTCTGGATGCATGTAGTTTCTCCACAGCTTCTTCCAACGACTTGTGCTTAGAAAGTCTGGCTATCACTACCGAGCTGTTCTCAGGGGGCATTTTGTTCTATTTTGTTTTGAGACAGGGTCTTATATATCCCAGGCTAGCCTGCGACTAGAGATCCTCTTGTCTTTAGCTCTGGAATGCTGAGATTATAGGTATGTGCTACCATGAAGAAGGAAAATGAGAAAAATGTGACAGCCTATTGTGAAAGGGACCCTCAGTTACCACATGAGAGATGAAACCTGAAGGAAGAACATTTTGCTCCACTTTAGCTGGGGACAGATGAGTGAGACAATACAGGTTTTGGTGTTGTTTTTTTTTTCAATTTTTTTCAAATTGTTATTTTAAAGGTGATGTACAAAGGAGTTAAGGTTCCATACGTCAGGTAAGAAGTACATTTCTTTTTTGGACAATGTCACCCCTTCCTACCTCAAATTTTATAGTGCAGCTTTGAAACTAATTTAAAATTACAATTTTAGCAGGTAGGTAAATTAATTTGTAAACATGAATTCCATAAATAATGAAGATCAAGTGTATTTTGGTCCTATTAGATTTGTATACATTCATATTACATCTCTCTCATCCATCCATCTAAAATTATTATTACTTTTTGCCAGTCTTGTGGCTTGAACTCGGCCTGAGCACTGTGTCTGGCTTCATTTTGCTAACCCTCTACCACTTGAGCCACAGCGCCACTTCTGGCTTTCTTTATATATGTGGTGCTGAGGAATCGAGCCCAGGGCTTCATGTATGCAAGGTAAGCACTCTACCGGTAGGCCATGTTCCCAGCCCTCTCAAGTGATTTTTCTATTTACCTGCCTACTTGGTTCATGCCAATCTCCAGCTCCAAGTTGGAAGTGCTGGACTTTGCGCTCAGGGCCTCACATTTGCTCGGCTCTACCGTTAGAGCCACGTGCCTATTCCTCCAGCTAGACTCTTAATATCCAACCTTCCATCCTTCCATATTTCTGACTCCAGTCTTTGACAGTTAGAAAGCTGACTTCATTACTTCTCAGTGTGTTACTAGCTTAGTCCACAAGCCAGAGGCTCAGCCCCGTACCTCTGCCTCATCTCCTGCAGGGCACGCAGGCAGGAAGCTCGATTCCAGTGCAGGGATGCTCAGCACGGAAGAAAGAAAGAAGGCCAGTTAGAGTTTTTGAGGTTCTGAACTTTGCAAATTCTTCTTAAGTAACATCAGACTTTTGTTTTTTTTAACGGAAGAGAAGAGAGAACCATCATGTATATTTTCTTGCTTTTGCAAATGGAGGGCTACTTATTGCTTCAAATGAGTCTAAAGGAAAAATCAGTTTGATAGGACTAGTATGACTTAACTGTTCACACACACACACACACACACACACACACACACACACACGCAGTCATCACAAATTTAATGTTTTACTTTAGATTTCTCCCAGATGTTTTAAACTCAACTCAGTGGCTTTTACTATATACCAAGTGAACTGAACTTGAATGTTTAAATGTTGACAAACATTCCTAACACAGTAACTTTAATTTTTTTTTGTATATGACCTTTTAGTTTACTGTTTACAAGAGAAGAAGGTTTACTGTTTACAAGAAAAGGAAAAACATGGAGGATTTTAGGAAAGTGCTTTAAAATAAAATATTCATCTTAATTTTTCTCTTAAAATGGTAAACTTAAAAATTTGAATTAAGATATAGAACATTCAATTTAAGGGGCTGGGAATATGGCCTAGTGGTAGAGTGCTTGCCTCACATACATGAAGCTCTGGGTTCGATTCCTCAGCACCACGTATATAGTAAAAGCCAGAAGTGGTACTCAAGTGGTAGAGTGATAGTCTTGAGCAAAAAGAAGCTCAAGGACAGTGCTCAGGCCCTGAGTCCAAGCCCCAGGACGGGCAAAAAAAAAACAAAAACCCCAAAACATTCAATTTAATAAAAGTTTAAAATGATAATGGCAAATAATCTTTACTTTCTGAGCATCAGATTCTGGTGAAGAGAAGGCTATAAATTACAGTAAAAATTTTTGGTTAATGGTAATGGAATGACTTTGTTACACTGGAGTCTAAGGATTTAATTTTTTTCTGAGATGACTACTGAAAAAACTGGAAAGCCTTGTTTTTCCCATGGAGTTATGTGAGGATTACATGAATGTCCCTTATAAACTTGCAAAAAGTATCAAAGAATTCTCTTTTTCCCCACTTTTTCTCAATATGTGTCATGTTCACACAACTTGAGCCCTTAAGCTGGTATTATATGTGTTGAGAAGTATTAACTTGAGCACACATAATGTAGTTTGGCTTGATTTTTACTTACACATGACTACATACAAATTATGTGTACTTATAAACAATGCTGCAAAAACATAGTTGCACCTCTATCTGCGGTAAGCTCTGCGGAGTAAGCGTCCAGACTTAAGGAACAGACTTTTTATTCTTTCCTGAGGAATAGGTCAGCATGCACCAGAGAACAACTTGGAGGGCCGCCTCTAAGCCCCCATTGGGAGATCATGGTTCTTTGTTCCAGAGTACCTGGGAGGGTCTAGCCCTACAGCCTCATCCCTTTCAGCTTCTTCCGCTAGTACTGTTTTCTAAGTGAGGACGGAAGTGGAGGTCTCCATCACCTGCCTGTTCTGCTGCTGTGGGTACCTGCCATATGGGGAGAAGAACAAGTCGACTCAGAAATGCACCGCTCAGGACAGTGGAGGTTGGGTAGGGCAGAAGCCATAACTCAGAGTTGTGTGCAGAAATGTTACCCACTTCGTAGACCTTGAGGGTCTTAACCGAAAATGTATTCTAATCGCGGTCTAAACAGAAAATGTGTTCTACTGTGAAAAATGCAAAGAACTTATTTCATACAAGTTTTTTGAAGTAGGAGTCTTAAGAGGGGTAATATAACAGTATTTGTGTATAGGTATGTTCTTAGACACATTATTTCTTCCTTATCTTGGTTGAAGTTTTTTTTTTTAAGCCAATAAAACCAAATTCTCTTGAGGGAAATGGTTTCTAATTGTCATTAGATCTTTCTGTTGTTATTCTCTTGTGGCAAAGATTGCCAAATGGCTGTTGTTGTTTTTTTTCCAGTTCATTTCAAAGACAATTCGGTTTTATTTTGTTTCCCATCCATTGTTTATAACATTCATTTGTCATTTTTGTCATTTTGTAGACCTACCAAGAGCAGCTGTCAGGATCTTAAGCAACATGACATTCCTTTTTGTGAGTTTGTCATACACAGCTGAGAGTGCCATTGTAACTGCTTTCATTACCTTCATTCCCAAGTTCATCGAGTCACAGTTTGGTATCCCAGCTTCCAATGCCAGCATCTACACTGGTAAGGTACTGCCGTTAGGGCTGCTTGAAAACACGATCATTTTGACCATTAAACTGCAATGGAACAAGTGAAGTGAAAGCTCAGTCTAACATCCGTGTGGTTTGTTACTTACTGGTGCCTCTAGATTTTAAAAGGAGGAACTTCTGAAATATGTTTTCTTTAATTCCGAAACACTACCAATAGTGTTTTAGAAAGAAGTTTTTCATATTTATGTTTTTATGGTTTTCAATTTTTTAAAAGTAAAACAGATAATTACAATCTAGTTTAAATTTTATCATTGTATGTGTTGGCATAGATCGTAATGCGTTACAGTAAAAAGTTGTTAATGTGAAATATAGGTCAGTTCTAATGTACCAGGATTTTCCCCTTCATAAAGGTGAATGGATTTTGATCGACTTACTAGAGATGCTTGTGATTAAAAAAGAAAACTTATGGATTTTCCATTAGATGTTTAACAGCTATCCAAACTGATTTTAGGGGTGTTTGGTATGTTTACTTATAGTACTGCAGTCTTCCATCGTGAATGAGATAACTAGAAACATGGGAAAATAAATTCTCAGATATTGGAAGAATTTTTAGTATATTATGTAATGCAGTATTCTGGATATTTTCCTACTGGTATATGAGATGGTCAATGACTATATCTTCTTAAAAGGCAAAATTTACTAATAAAATACACTTAACCAGCATAGAACAATGATAACTTTTCAGATGGCCTGGGCTATCACTTTTTCTAGTTCCACATTCAAACCTAGCACACTTGAATGATCTCAAAATGAACAGCATGTGTGGTATTGGTGAAGAAAGAGAGATTGATTTGAATTATCTGGATAATCACTTGATTCTCTGCTTCCCTATTGCACATAAAAGGATATCAGTTCAGGTTATGGGACCATGACTATAAATAATTTTTATAAAGAATATGCTGGTATGAACCATTAGAATTGTGACTTCAAGTAGAATTTTCTTTAGTAATAGTAAAATTTCCAGACCCTTTTCTAACTGGATTGTCAGAATTCTGGAACATCCCATTTCTTTCTTTCTTCTTCTTTTTTTTTTTTTTTGGCCAGTCCTGGGCCTTGGACTCAGGGCCTGAGCACCATCCCTGGCTTCTTCCCGCTCAAGGCCAGCACTCTGCCACCTGAGTCACAGTGCCCCTTCTGGCCGTTTTCCATGTATGTGGTGCTGGGGAATCGAACGGAGAGCTTCATGTGTAGGAGGCAAGCACTCTTGCCACTAGGCCATATTCCCAGCCCGGAACATCCCATTTCTAGTTCAACTCTTCCCTTAAGCAATGATTCTTGGACAGTCCAAACAAGCGTTGACTTTAACTAGATTGAAAGTCACAGAGATATTATGCATAGATTCAAGCGTTTCCCAAGCTAGGTATCGATATTCAAAGGAGCTACTAGAATAAAGTTCTTAGTCAAATGTAATCGGACCTGCTGAGTTAAACCAAGTGTGACAGAGCCCTGAGTGTGCTCTTCATTGCCCTGGTGTGCTCTTAGAATGTGCTGCGAAAATTTCAGTGGGAAATCCACAGTACTCTCTGCTAGATTTGTTTACCGTGGATCCCAGAACTTTTCACAAGCCCCTTTCCTCAGAACCCTCATGGGGATGCCACCCATGACCTTATTCTAGCCACACGAGGGTAGAGCTGTCCCATTTGTCTGTGTTCCTCCAGACATACCAATCGGACTTCAGGGCTTAGTGGCGGTGGCGCAGTGCTGAGCCATGAAGGAACTGAACTGTTTTGAGTGCTTGTTTGCCCGACCATTTCCTTAATTACTGGTAAAGGTAGAGGCTAGATAGATAAATCCTTGTGGAAAAAAAACTAGAGTTCAATTCAACTTGAGCTAGACACGGTGGTGTATGCCTGTAATCTCAGGACTGAAGAGGCTGAGGAACTCGCGCTTGAGGCCAGCCTGGATACATAATGAGATCCTGTGTCTAAATGAATAAGTGACTATATGAACGAGAGGAGAGGAGAGAGAGAGAGAGAGAGACAGAGAGAGAGAGAGAGAGAGAGAGAGAGAGAGAGAGAGAGAGAGAGAGGAGAGAGAAGAGAGTGAGTTTTAGTTGAACCTGGGTGCTGAGGTTGTTGGCCGCAGAGTTCCCCATTGGTGTGGCCAAAGCACAGATTTCTGACTGTGGTCCACTTGGCTCCTGATACTCAGGATTGGACAAGGCTACTTCGTGGCTTCTGTTCTTCCCATGACACACTTCATGATGACGGAGCAATATCACAGAGTGCTAATTCCATTCTGGTTTTATCATCAGCAGTTTTTCTTTTCCTAAATCACTGCCAGTACAAATTATGCAATGTAGGTTCATCTGCTGTGTTATTTCCCAAGGCTTCTTCATCTCAGCTCACAAACAATAGTAATCAACAAATATCGATTCAGGTGGATTAAGAGTAGCGAGTGCCCTGTATCAATAGAGGAAGATTAAACTTTTAAAAACTCCCTTCAATATTAAAAAAATTGTCAATTGATCTTTCTTATTCTCTGAGCAAAGATTTCTATTTTATCTTATTTTTCTTGCCAATTTTATTAGCATTTTAGTAGCTTATACAGGAGATTTCATTGTTAAATTTTCACATGTTAACCATATATTCCAATCAATTTTACCTCCTCTAGCACATTCCTTTCCTCCTTGCCCAAAACAATTTCAACATGTTTCCTTGTTCTATTAGATTTTTACTTTTAAATATTAATCATTAATTTGTTTTTGTGCTGGTGAAGGGGCTTAAACTCAGGGCCTGGGCACTGTCCTTAAACTTTTTTGCTCAAGACTAGTACTTTAGCACTTGAACCACACAGCTCCACTTCCAGCTTTCTTGGGAAGTTAATTGGAGATAAGAGTCTCATGGACTTTCCTGCCCAGGCTGACTTCAAACCTTGATCCTCAGATCTCAGCATAGCTATTAATCTAGCTAGGATTATAGGTATGAGTCACCAATACCCATCCTAGATTTTTATATTTTAAGGAGTGATTTAGTTTGGATTTTTGTGGTTGTTGTTGTCTTCCCTTAAATCTCTCCTTATGCATACAGAATGAAATGGAGTATTTAAGACATTTATCTAAAAACATAGTTAGCAATAGTTTTAATTTCTTATCTGACAAAGTTTTATAGTCTGAATGGTCGTCTCAGTGTTATTTATTGACTTACTTTATAGAACTGGGGATCCAAAGGACAGGGTCTTGCGCATACTCCTGTTAGGTAAGTGTGCTACCATTGAGATCCACCCCAACCTCATCATTCATGTAACAAGATTATTTGGAATCTACCTCGGCTCTCCACAGCAATTTGCTCATTGCTTATTATGCAATAGGGAAGAAGTTCTAGACACATGCCAGAGGACTGGCCTTTGATTGCTCACGTGTGGGTATCATCCTTAAGCAGCAGCTCTGTGCATAGTGCGATGCTGTGCACGTGTCCGGGGAAATGGAAAGACCCAAACCAGGACCTAGAAATACTTCCAGATTGGAGGGGATGTCCTCCATAGGAGGCATAATAGAAGTTAGGATGAGTTGTTTAAATAAATTAATAGATTTGGGCGGCAGATTATTTTCGTTGGCCGGGTACCATTTTGAATTGCCTTTCATGGGAGAAATGGCTTTTTAGCAGATTTTTCAAGGCAAGTTGACTCTGTTCATTTGGAGTTAGCCGGAAAGGTATTTTATCACCCTGAGGGTGATCAGCTTGAGCAATGGCAAAGCAGCAGGAGAGGATAAGTGATGGCTTGATTTAAGAAGAAAGAGGGGAGGCTGGGAATGTGCATTAGTGGTAGAGTGCTTGCCCAGCATGCATGAAGTCCTGAGTTTGATTCCTCAGTACTACATAAGCAGGAAGGGCCGAAAGTAGCGCTGTGGCTCAAGTGGTAGAATGCTAGCCTGGAGCAAAAGAAGCTCAGGGACAGTGTCCAGGCCCTGAGTTCAAGCCTCAGTATTGGCCAAAAAAAAAAGAAGGAGGAGGAAGGAGGAAGGGGGGAGGGGAAGGAGAGTGAAGAGAGAAAGGGGAGCAGCTTGTGCCTATATCAGAAATGCCCTCAGAGAGGGCTCTGAAGGCAAGTGGATAGGCATAGGGTAGAGAGAATGCGTTGGGTGGGGCATCTGCTCAGGGACCTTCGGTATTACTGGTCTCACGGTAATCACCCTGGAGGACCCCTGTGTTTGATAAAGACGTCATTACCACACACACAATAGTCAACCGAGCCCATGTTCATTTCGTGTGTGTGTGTGTGTGTGTGTGTATGTGTATATCGACCCAACTGTGGACCTATGTTGCAGACACTCTAATTCTGCTAATTCACTATTAAATCTTAGAAAGTTGCTATTTTGTAATGGTAGGGAAAACTCTGAAGCAGGCACTCAACAGTGAGGCCCTAAATCATGTTGCTATCTGTGAATAGTTGTGTGACTTTGAGCAATCACTTACCTCTCCAAACTCTATACAACTCTCTTATCTCTGTAGGCGTCAATGTTATGTGAGGATCAAATGAAACAACAAATAGAGATTTGCTCTAAAGTTTACTGAACCTCTTAAAAGAATCCAAAATATAAGTGGAAAAATAAGCTAATTATATATCATAGGAAAGAATGATGATTTATGAAGATGACAGCACTTTATATTTCCAGTCCTACAGCTGACTAGGTGTGAGAATGAACTCCTGCAGTAGAAATAATGACCATAACACAGCTGCTAACAAATGCTGTGTGTTTACAAAGTGCAAAACAATAAGCATTTATATATAGATAACATCATTTATTCCATGCAATTATGTCTATGCAGTATTATCAATTACATTTATTTTCTAGACGGGAATACAAAAGTGGTCTGAAGTGGTGTTCAAAGGCAAGTAGTAAATGCTAGAGTCAGGGTGCTGAGTCTTTTACTCCTTGGCACCTATAAAATTAATCCATATTTTCAACTGAAATATTTTAAGATGCATATGCTACTGTTACCATTTTCATTCAGTCCCCCCCAACACACAAATGTACACACTATTTCCAAAGAAATATATTCTGATGGTTTTAAGATTCTACTTCCAAGGCTGGGCGCTGGTGGCTCTTGCCTAGTCCTGGCTACTCAGGAGGCTAAGATCTGAGGATCATGGTTTAAAGCCAGTCTAAGCAGAAAAATCTGAAATGCCATCCTCAAGTGACCAGCAAACACTGGGCTAGAAGCATGGCTCAGAGGGTAGAGTGCTAGCCTTGAGTAAGATAGCCGAGAAAAGCACAAAGCTCTGAGTTCAAGCCCTACTACTGAGGAAAAAAGGATTCTACTTCCTCCCAAATCTACCCAAGCCTTTGCTGCTGGGTTAGATCGAATTTTATTTTCAGAGCACTGTGATGTTTCAGTATCACTTCTGCATAGGACCTGGCCCTTTCATGCAAAGAGTTGTAAACAGCCTTGAATTATTGATTGATTGATTGATTGATTGATTGATTTGTCAGTTGTGGGGTTTGGGCCTGGGCACTGTCCCTGAGCTCTTCAGCTCAAGGCTAGCGCTCTACCATGTTAGCTATAGTGCCACTTCCGATTTTCTGGTGGATAATTGGAGATAAGAGTCTCACTGACTTTCCTGCCCTGTCTGGCTTTGAACCTCGATCCCCAGATCTCAGCTTCCTGAGTAGCTAGGACTACAGGCATGAGCCACTGGCACCCGACGTAGCCTTGAAATTTTTTATTTTGTTTTTCCACTATAGAATAAATCAGATACTTGAGAAGACGATTAAATTGTAATGTATTTTATTTTAAAGAAGATAAGTGTCATTTTTATTATTGCCTAGGTAATTAAATATTTACTTTCTGTCTTAAGCTAGTGCTCTGTAGGTTTCTTTCTTTCTGTTTTTAGTTGGCCGTGGGGCTTGAACTCTAGTTCTCTGTAGTTTTGCTGGTGAGATTTAAGGTAGTGCCAAGAGCTCTGTCTGAACCTTGGTGTTCATTACATTACATGCTGGAGAGCAAGGACCCGTAAATACATTTTGATTCTTTTTGTCCTTTCTAAGATGCCTATGGCTTTTCTACACTAGTTCTTTCACTGTATAAGGGGAGTTGCTTTCTTTTTTTAATTTTGTTGTCAAGGTGATGCACAGTGTGTTTACAGTTATATACGTGAGGTAGTGAGTACATTTCTTGTCATACTTGTTACCCCCTCCCTTGTTTTTCTCCTCCCTTCCCTTCCCCCCAGCCCTCCTCCCTAAGGGGAGTTTCTAAAGACTGTGGTTTTGTGTGTGTGTGTGTGTGTGTGTGTGTGTGTGTACTTTTACAAATGTATGCGTGGATTTTCTTTCTTCATTTGTTTTCTCTGTGTGTGCATGTCCTGGGGCTTGAACTCAGGTCCTAGGCACTGTCCTTGAGTTGTTTTTGTTGTTTCTCAAGCTTAGAGCTCTACCACTTGAGCCAGAGCTCTGCTTCCAGTGTTTTGGTAGTTACTCGAGGTTCAAGTCTCACAGGCTTTCCTGCCTGGGCTGGCTTTGAACTGCAGTCCTCAGAACTTAAGCCTCTTGAGCAAGTAAGGCTACATATGTGAGGCCCTGCTATGCGTTTTCTTTTTAATGTTGACACTAAGATTCTATTGTGAACAGAAAACGTTGGATGTGCAGGAACTCTGAACTTGCCGGTCATTTCCAAGGTCAGGAAACGACCTTTGACTCAGCCTTGTGCTGGTATCACACTCAAGCCTGCCTGTTCTGACCCACAGAGGGACAGGACAGTCCTTTGCTAACCAACGTTCTGTAGTAGAAGCTTCTGGAGTCTTGGGAGGTGCATTCAAGCCATATCCAAACCACCTGGCAGAGAAGCGAGAGACTGAGCGGCCATAATTACATTTAATCAGCTAATACTCCGTCCTCATTTCACTCTCCTCCCCATTTATCCTCAGATTGTTATCAAAATCAAAAGAGTGAATCCTTGTGAAAGCACTTTGAAAACTCTATGCCGCTTTTGAGAATCCATGTCAATTGGCATCTTCCTTTCCACAAAAGCCTGTGCCATCCAGGAAGACACAGGTGACCTTTATTAGTTTTCCACTCTGCGCCGATACAGTGGCCAGGAGGTCACTCTCTGCATCCTTTGCAGTCTACAGAAGCACTACGAGAGAGGCCCTGCTCTCTGCAGCCTTGAGCTGATGGAAATGAAGTATGTAGGATGGTTTTGGTAAGCGGTAACTTGACAACTCATGTAGGTTCGTATTACATAGATGGACCTAGTCCTTAGAGAAACTGCGTATGTTTTAGGATATTTACTGTGCTAAGTTTTTCTCTTCCAACTTTTTATGTGTTTGATAAGCTCAGGAGTCAAGACCTGTCTTGGAAGCAGTGGCTATTGTTGAAATTTTTGCTTAGCTCTTTCATCTCATTCATGCCAAGGGCTAGAAAAACCGCCTAAGAACACAGAGGGACTCCAACTTTAAGGACCTTTATAACGTGTAGTGACCCTAACAGTCTTCTCATGACCCTGTACGAGCACATAAATATCTGTGACCATCACAGGTTCTGAGAATGAAATTACAGAGTATATAATGGTAGGCTTGGCCTGGTATCTAAGAAGTAACTATTCATAATAATTGTTACACTCACTTTTTTTTGAGATATTCTTAGGGGCGGGTACCTAAAGCAGAGCTAGGATGTATGGAAAATATTCTCTGCAAACATTGTCTGAGTGGGTTGATTGTGTCTGTGTGCTGTGTGTGTTGGTCCTGGGGCTTGAACTTAGGGCCTGAATGCTGTCCATGAGCTTTTGTGCTCGAGGGTAGCACCTTATTACTTGGGCCACAGCTCAACTTCCAGCTTTTTGGTGGCTAATTAGAGTCTTATGGCCAAACTAACCTTGAACCACAGTCCTCAGATCTCATCTTGCTGAGTAACTGGGATTACAAATCTAAGCCATTGACCTCTGACATTGAGGGGCTTGATTTTAAGAACAAGAAGATGAGAGAGCGAGAAAAAGAGAGAGAGCGAGGCAGGCGCACACTAGATCACAGGATCAGCGAAAACTTGATAGACTATATCTTCTGAGTCCTGGGAGGCTCAAAGATGTGACATAAACCACAAGAGTACAATTGCTTTAAAAGTGTAGCATATTGTACATAAACCTGATTTCAACTGGAACCACTACAGAGCCAGAATTAAATATCTATTTCTGGATTCTTTGCTCTCTATTTTTCCACCCCCAATACAGTAGCTTTTCACAACTCTTGGGGGAAAGGGAGGCATTTTAACTGTTTTAACTTCCTGTACTTCAGTACGGTGAAGTGTAGTGCCACTTGAGCTTTCTCAGTTACTAAAATGCTTCACTTCACTCATCTTTAGTGACTAGTAGCACAGCCTTTCTATCTGGCATTTGGTATGTGATGTGTGTGTCTGTGTCTGTGTGTGTGCATGCATGTGTATGCACGTGTAGAAAATCAAAGACAGACATCACTACTTGATGAGGGACATACTGGGACGTTCTCTCCAGATTTCCACATCGACATTCGGAGTCTCTTGAGCATCTGTTACGTTTGGAATGGCCCAGAGGCCCCATGAGAGCCTTTGCTGTAAACATATCTTTTGTTCACAGAGTAGGATTCATTTCTGAATGACAGTCAAGTTGAGAGAGGTCAGGCAGGTTTTCAAAGGACTGAAACCCCAGGGAACCAGTGTCTGGATGTGTGGAAGCCTTACTGCAGGCTAAGTGCATCATGTCTTTGGTTTAGTCAGCATCTGAGACAAGCCCGAGACATCCTCCATTCAGTATTGAATGAAAACAGTTATCCACATCTCTAGAGTGATGGATAAACCTAAGTGACTTGGAACTACCCTGGGTCAACTAACAAATATTCCACGACCCCTGCCTCCAGACCCCTTAGGTTCTGATGATGTTTGAGAGCAAGCTTCGGGCTAACCTGGGTCCTTCCACGCCACTGTAGATGTATGCAGTATCTTTTTCAGGCAGTTTAGATTTCCTTTATGTTTATATATTGATTCATTTTGTTCCTTGTCCTCAAGGATGGTGCTAGGTTGAGTGGCTGTGCTATTGGTTTGGGGGAGACTGAGAGGGTTAAGGAGTAAGTAGCACTAACTTTGTAGAATCTAGAAACTTCTTACTAGGTTTGCTCTCTCAGGTCCATCCCGGCTGTGAAAGTGAGGTGATCTTTTCTTGCTTTGTAGTTAGCCGTTATGCTCTAAAGGAGAAAGTGGCAGCTTTTGAAGTGGAAGATTTAGGTTCAAGAGCTTTGTCTGACACTTTTTTCTTGCTGCACCAACCTTGGGTGTATTTACTAATTTCTCTGGCCTCGGGGTGTGTGTGTGTGTGTGTGTGTGTGTGTGTGTGTGTGTGTGTGTGTGTGTGTTGATCCAGAGGCGTGAAGTCAAGACCTGAGCACTGTCTCTTAGATTTTTGGCTCGACTGGTTCTTTACCCTTGGAGCCATAGGTGCATTTTTGGCTTCTTGGTGGTTAATTGGACGTAAGTCTCATAAACTTTCCTGCCAAGGCTGGCATGATTCTCAGATCTCAGCCTCTTGAGTAGCTAGGGTTGAAAGCATGAGCCACCAGCACCCAGGGTCTCTCTCAGCTTTACTAGCTGTGAAATGTACCTATTCTAGAGGGCTGCTAAAGTTTTTAAAAAGCTTACAAATTGCGGCTGGGGATATGGCCTAGTGGCAAGACTGCTTGCCTCCTATACATGAAGCCCTGGGTTCGATTCCCCAGTACCACATATACAGAAAATGGCCAGAAGTGGCGCTGTGGCTCAAGTGGCAGAGTGCTAGCCTTGAGCAAAAGGAAGCCAGGGACAGCGCTCAGGCCCTGAGTTCAAGCCCCGGGACTGGCCAAAAAAAAAAAAAAGCTTACAAATTACTAAGCAGTATGAAGGATACAAACATTAATTATTATTGTGCAATGAACCTGTCTTTTCCCCTGGTTCATCTAGTCTATCCTTCAGAAAAAGACAGGGGAATCAGTATTATCATAGAAAATGGTGGGAGGATTGGGAAAATAGCGTTAGAAGTAGAAAATCCCAGTTTTATAGGCAGTCACTAGGGGAACAGGTACAGATTCAAGCCTCACTCCTAGAACTGGGGACAGATGGTTCCACTCCTAGCTCATTCCACTGTCTCTCATTTCCCTAGATGCTGTCAACTCATAAACATCACGTCCCAGAGCTGATGAATAGCTTGGCTTTTATGTGTCGCCATGATTTAGCTATTACCACACAGGCAGGAAATAGCATACTCTCTTTATCTAAATAATGAAACATGTGCTTCAGCATCATTAGAAGCTGAAGCGATGTCCTTTTGTAACTTGAACCATCTCAGTGAATAGCAGAAGAGTTGTTTGCTGCCAAGCTCAGCTTCCTGTGCTGGCATTTTCCTACTGGCCAGAGGTAGAATATGAAGTCCCCTAGGTCCGTGACTGTTACGCTGATTAGACTTCAGGCTACTCACTAATTTTTTGCAAGTCATGTTACTGAATTCTTTTCACATCTATATCAGTAATAAAAAGGAATATTGTTTATGTTGGCATTTTGATTAAAGTGGGCATTTTGAAACATTATACTTGCACATTTATCCACTGGAACAATTTATGTATGTTAGTTTTATAAAGAGTAGATTCCTATTTAGTAACATGTTCATGAATTTATTTAAAATATAGAGTATTTTGAATACTGAATTCTTTTGGGCATGCCAGAAATTGAGTTGTTATTGCTATCTCTATACTTTGGATCTTGACTGTCCTGCACAAACTCATGGGTAGAAAGTGTGGTCCTGGGTCTGTGGTGCTATTGGAAGACCATAGGGTATTTTATTTAAAAAGTGTGTGTGTGTGTGTGTGTGTGTACACGCGTGTGCACGCACCAGTACTGGGGCTTGAATACAGGGCGTGGGTACTACCTTTTAGCTTTTATTATTCGAGGCTGGTGCTCTATCATTTGAGCCACACATCCATTGCTGGCTTTCGGGAGATGGTAAGAATCACATGGGCTTTCTTACGCAGGCTGGCACCAGCCCATGGTCCTCAGACTTTAGACTCCTGCGAGATGAGGATTGCTCGCTGGCACTACACGCACAAAGCAGCAGGGCCGAGCGAGAAGGGACCGAGACCTCCACAATGTGAGCGGAAAGAAGCCTTTCTCCTTATAGGAGCATTTTCTTTACTACCTCAGGCATCATTTTCCTCACAGAAATGGGAACCTTGATTAACACAAACATATTAAATGTAGAAATTGAGCAAATGCATCCTACGGTATATTTTTAGATGCATTTATGTTTTTAAAGGCATTAATGTCGATGAGGTTAAGCAAAATGAACTCCAGGAGATGGAAACAGGAGGATTTTATTGTTGTCGTTATTTTTAATGTACTAGGTGAATTTCCTATGGCGTATCCCCTGTCGTCTCTATATATGATTTTGGTACACTGGGTATTGTATATATGTTTATCTGAGCTAGGGAAGGGAAAGGAAAACGAGGGAGGGTGTAACAAATATGACAAGAAATGTACTCACTGCCTTGTTATGTAACTGTAACCCCTCTGTACATCACCTTGACAATAAAATTCTTTTAAAAAGCATTAATGTCTTCCTCTTTATGTAATTTTTTTCTTGATTTGAGGGGTATAAGGAGTACGTGAATATAATGTCAACTATCAAAAATCTTTTAGAAATATATTGACTTGTATTGAAACATTCGTTATGTACATCACTAAACTTATTGTAAGTAGAACAAAAGGTTCAATTTCAGTATTGTGTTAAACAATATCTTTTGTTTTTGTTGATAGTGGTCATGGGTCTTGAACTCTGGGCCTAAGCACTATCACTGAGCTCTTCAGCTGAAGGCTAGTGCTCTACCACTTTGAGCCACAGCACTACTTCCTGTTTTCTGGTGGTTAATTGGAGATAAGAGACTTTCCTGGCTGGGCTGGCTTTGAACTGCAATCCTCAGATCTTAGCCTCCTGAGTAGCTACAATTACAGATGTGAGCCACTGGTGCCTAGCGCCACAATACATTTTTACAAACACTTTAACATAAGTAGAAATCAAATCTTATACTTGCTGTGTATGGCCAACATAGTAGGCAGATTCTCCAGTAAGTTTTTTCTATTTCATATTTTGGTACGGTTAAGCTTCAGATGCCAGTAATTTGCCAGAGTATATAGTGACTATCACCCTATATGTTATGGCTAAATTATTTATCAAGCTGGCTATTAACTGCCTAATTTCTGTATCTGCCACATTCATTGATATATACATGTATTCACACAAGTATCTCTGTCACCTACACACATACACATCACTCCACATTCACACGCACTTTTGAGTATATTTACATCACACACGTTATCACATTTTGGCATTTTTTTGTGTGTGTCTTAAAGGCTTGAGTTTGTCCTATAAGCGTTTCTTTCGGTTTCAGTCCAGTTATCTAAGATGTCAGCTGCTCTTCTCTATGTTTGGGGTTAGAAGTTTTTAAGGATGGTTTTGGAGCTGTATTTTGGTCAAAATGAAAATGTGAAAAAAATTCAGGGCTACCTTTGATCCTACTAAAGCCTCCTCTCCATCCTATCATATCTGTGTTTATTTTTTAAAATTTATTTATTAATTAAACAAAAATTTTTGACAAGGTATTGTGCACAAGGGGTACAGTTACATAGTAGGGCAGTGTGTGCATTTCTTGTGATATCTTACACCCTGTTTTTCTTTCCCTTCCCTAGGTCAGGCAGACATATATACAATACACAATGTACCAAGAACATATACAGTAGCCACGTGGCCTACACCAAAGAAAATTCGCCTAGGGTTTTAAATGTAATGTCGACAATAGACAATATGTCAACAATAGTCTTATATGAACGTATATACATGGCTTTTGAGCTATTGTATTCCACTGAGAGGTCAATTTTTGACCTTTATATGATGAGTAGTTGTTTGGTTTTAGTTACATACTGTTGGGTCGCTGACCCAATACTGTGGGAAATACTATTTGACAAGAAGTTTTTGGTTTCACAGACTTGGTCTCTACTGTCTCTCTGTCTCCCTTTCTTAACAGTCATATATCAGGGAGATCATGCCCCTTTGTTTTCTGTGTTCTAGGCTTGTCTTGCTCAACATTATTTGTTCGAGTTCTGACCATTTCCCTGCGAATAACGATATTTCACCATTCCTAATCGCTATGTAGTATTCCATTGTGTATAGGTACCATATTTTTTGGATCCATTCATCTGTGGAGGGGCATCTGGGTTGTTTCCATATTTTGGTTATTGTGAATTGTGCCATGATAAACATGGAAGTACAAATGTCTTTTTGATATCTTGGGACCTGTTGCTCAGGATAGATGCCTAGGAGTGGTATGGCTGGGTCATAGGGTAGGTCTATATTGAGCTTTTTGAGAAACCTCCATACTGTTCTCCAAAGTGGTTGTACTAATTTGCACTCCCACCAACAATGGAGAAGGGTTCCTCTTTCCCCGCACCCCCTCCAGCATTTGTTGTTGCCTGAGTTCAGAGTATAGGCCATTCTAACTGGAGTGAGGTGGTATCTCAGGGTTGTTTTTATTTGCATTAGGAAATGCAGTAAAGGATTACTGCCAGTGATGTTGAACATTTCCTCATATGTTTCTTTGCCATTTTTATCTCTTCTCTTGTGAAGTCTCTCTGTAGCTCCTTTGCCCATTTCCTAATTGGTTTGCTGGGCTTGGAGGGGCTTAGTTTTTTTAGTTCTCTGTAGATGACAGATATCAGGCCTTTGTCTGTTGCTGTGCTGGTAAATATCCTTTCCCATATGGTTGGCTGTCTTTCTATTTTGGTGGCTATGTCCTTAGCTGTGCAGAAACTTTTTAATTTGTAGTAGTCACATTTGTCGAGTCTCTCCCATATTTGTTGTGTCCCTGGGACTCTATTCAGGAAGTTCCTTCCTGTGCCTATAAGTTCTAGCGTCTTTCCTACTCTGTCCTTCAGTAGTTTCAAGGATTCAGGTCTGGTGTTGAGGTCCTTGATCCATTTTGAGTTGATCTTGGTGCATGGTGATAGGCTTGGGTCTACTTTGAGTTTTCTGCATATGGCTGCCCAGTTCTCCTGTTGTATGTCTTTAGCTCCTTTGTCGAATATCAGCTGACTGTAAGAGTGCGATTTTATTTCTGGATCTTCAATTCTAATCCATTGGTCTTCCGGTCTGTTTTTATACCAATACCAGGCTGCTTTTGTTATGATGGCTCTATAGTAGAGCTTGAAGTCTGGTATTGTGATACCTCCTGCACTGCTTTTTTTGCCTAGAATTGCTTTGTCTATTCTAGGTCTTTTGCTGTTCCATATGAATTTATGGGTTGCTTTCTCTATTTCAGTGAAGAATGTAACTGGGATTTTGATGGGAATTGCATTGAATTTGTATAACAATTTGGGCAATATGGCCATTTTCACTATATTGATTCTGCCTACCCATGAGCATGGGAGGTCTTTCCATCTTCTTTGATTTCCTTCATTAGATTTTTATAGTTCTCATTAAATAGGTCCGTCACGTCTCTGGTTAGGTACTTTATTGTTTTTTTTTTTTTTTTTGGCTACTGAAAAAGGAATTATTTCAGTAATTTCCTTTCCTGCTTGTATATTGCTGGTGTACAGAAAAGCTGCTGATTTTTGTGGATTGATTTTGTATCCTGCTACTTTGCCAAAATGGTTTATTAGGTGTAGGAGTTTGGGGACTGAGTTTTTTGGGTCCTTCAGATATAAGATCATGTCATCTGCGAATAGAGATAGCTTGATTTCTTCCTTGCCGATGTGGATCCCTTTGATGTCCTGCTCTTGCCTTATTGCTATGGCTAGGGATTCCAGCACTATATTGAAAAGAAGTGGGGAGATTGGGTATCCTTGTCTTGTTCCTGAGTTTAGGGGGAATGATTTAAGTTTCTCCCCATTTAATACGATGTTAGCAGTTGGTCTGTTGTATATGGCTTTTATTATTTTGAGGAATGTTCCATCTATTCCTGTTCTCTCCAGAGCTTTTAATAAGTATGGATGTTGTATTTTGTCAATTACCTTTTACATATATTTGTTTATTGCTGAACTAGTGAGCATCTTACTTTGAGAGGAAGTAGAGCTCATGATTCTGAGCTAGGAAGTACACTAGTAGACAGTTCTTACACTGTATTTTCTTCTTTCCACTGGCTCATGTGTGTCTCTTGAGTTAAATTCAAAGTCTTTATTTTGTTATTTCAGGTATATTATTGTTTTCTAACAAAGAGTGATATCTGAAATAGGTGATTTTTTTGTGGCTAAAGTAGTTTATTAAATTAAGTATGTAACTTGCAAATGGTCTCATAAGAAAAGTGAAAAGCAAACTTATAAACTGTTGAAATATGTGATTTTTTAATGATGTAAAACTAGGTAGGTTCTGAGCAATACTGAAAGGATACTGTGAGGTGTTTTTTTGGAGAGATTTAGTTTGTGAAGGCACAAACAACTGTGCCAGCTGGTTCCTTTCTAGTGTTTTTTCTTTTTTTTTTATTCAGTGTGTAGTTTTTGTAAGGCTGAGAAATTTATGAGCTGCTGAAACTTAGGTTTCTGTGGACAGCAGGCAGGGTTGGTGTTCTTCTTGGTTGCTCAGATCAGTACTATAGTAAGTTTTGATTCTTAAGGTGATTTTATTGCAATGTCATTATTATTTCATGCATCTCTACACCTCCAGGTTCAATGTGCAGTGCTGCACATTGCTAAGATTTCCGTCCCGCCTTTCTCTGCCTTGCCTTTTTCTTAGGCCATCTTATTTACAGAAAAAGTAGTGCTAACTAACTTTTGAGGTTTCTTCCAGTTATAAAGAAAATCTCTGAGATCTATTATTCCAGGCTCCCATAAACGTGAATGGTTAGAGGAAAACAGTGTATAACTGGGGTGTGACTTGATCCTCACGAGTACCTCCCTTGGTTCCCTCCTTCATATCTGTGCACAAACAACCCCTTGTCAGTAAGGCCTTACCTGGTAGGCCCCATTTAAAACTGACTTTCTCTCTCCACTCTCATTTCTCTTACTTTGCTGGTCATTTTTCTCAGTAACACTTTTCACCTCCTACCATTGAGTATAATTTGCTTAGTCTATATTTCCACATGAGATTGCACACTCTCTGTGGACAAGAATTTTTGTCAGTTTTCTTTACTATGTTTCTCTACAGTTGAGAGCAGATCCTGACACATAGTTGGTATTTAACAAAGGTTCCCTTTTAAACAAAATGTGTATCTTTACAATATGTTTTTGTAAAGTTACACTTAACAATATATTTGCACACAACACAAAAATTAATTTAGGTTACCTAGAATTGAGATGATTGAGGATTATAAACAGTACGTGTTAAAGGGTGTCTCTTAAAACAAAGTCTAGCTAACATTATACCTGATGGTAAAAGATTAGATGATTTCTTCTTAAGATCAAGGAAAAGGCAATTTAATCTGTATTGGTACTTCTGTCACCATCATACTGGAGATTCCAGACAAATTATGGAATTTCTTGAATCTAATTTGCAAGAAAATAAAGTAAAAGACAACCATGTGAGGAAGGAAGAACTAATTCTGTTCACGGATTCCATGGTATGCTTTAGAGAAACTCCTAAGGAATCCGTTATAAAAATGAACAAAGCTAATAAATGGTTTATCAGGGTTACAAGATATAAGACAAATGTACAAAATTAATTGCATTTCTAGTACAATCAATGAACAATCGAAAAATGAAATTAGGGAAACATTTCGATTAGCACTAGCATAAAAAGAATGAAATGCTTAGGAGTAATACTTGAAGGAAATAAAAGAAATGTAAAACATATTCTAAGAACTTTAAAAATTACTTAAAATGTTAAGAAGATGCTTGTCAGAGAAAACAAGGTTTCAGTGAGCAGTAATAACTTGAGAGAGTTATTGAACAACATGGTGTACAATCATATTTGAGAAAATTGCTAAGAGTTGATTTGGTGTTCCTGCCACAAAAAAGAAAAATACATTTATTAATGCATGTTAGTTTGATGTAGCCATTGAAAAGTATATGCATATTCCAAAACAATATATTGTATATTATGTAATTTTGTCAATTAGAAAAATAAATATTAAAAATTGTATAACTACACAGAGATTGGTGACTCGTACTATAATCCTAGCTACTCAGGAGACTAAGATCTGAGGATCACAGTTTGGAGCCAGCCTGGGCAGGAAAGTATACAAGACTTTTATCTTGAACTAACCACCAAAAAAGCCTGAAGTGGAGCTGTGGCTCAAGTGGTAAAGTGCTAATCTTGAGCAAAACAAAAAAAATCCTCTGGGACAGTGCCCAGGCCCTGGGCTCAAGTCCAAGAACCAGGACACACACACACACACACACACACGCACACGCACACGCACACGCACACGCACACACACACACACACGCATGCACTGTATTATAAAACTAAATACAAAAACATTTGATGTTTATGGATTGGGAGAGTTAATGTTGATAAAATGTCAATGCTCCTCAAATTGATCTGTAGTTCAAAACAATCTCCATCAAAATCCAGAAAGCTTCTTTTTAGAAATTGGCAGTCCATTTCTAAAATTTATATGGAACTGTAAGGAACCTAGTTTTGCTTTAAAAAAAAAAAGAAAGAAAATGACAAAGAACAAGATTAGTGAATTCATATCTACTGATTTTGAAACTTACTAAAAAAGCATTAATCAAGATAATATGGTACTAGCTTAAAACAGGCATAAGTATCAATATTAAAAACTTCTGTTCATCAAAGGACACCATCAAGAAAGTAAATGATAACTAGTAGCATATGAAAAATATTTGTATATCATCTATCTTCTAAGGCAGGTATATCTGCAACATTAAAATTTTACATAAAAATTTTACGAATGAATAATAAAAAGACATATACGTCAATTTTAAGAACTGGGAAAAGGCTTTGAATAGAAATTTCTCCAAAGAAGATATACAAATGGCCAATAGCAAGCACACAGAGGTGCCTGATCTACTAGTTGTGAAAATCAAAACTGAGTCTACCTTGCACCCTTGCCAATGACTATAATCAACTATTTCCTGGCATAATAACAAGTGTGGGTGAACGTGAAATAATGCAACCGTTTAGAAAAACAGCCCAACATTTCTTCAAAATTCCATTCGTGTGTGTGTATATGTATGTATCCAAGCTATTCAAAAAACAAAGCTGGTATATGAATGCTCACAAAAGCATTATTCAAAGTGGCCCTGAAGTGGAAACAATCTGAAAGTCCTGCCACTGATAGATGGATAAATAAATGTGATATGTAAACAAAATGGAATGTTTGACCATAAAGAGTCATGAAGAACAGACACATTCTTTCACCTGGATGAACCTGGAGAACATGTTAAGTCACAGGTGTCAGATCCATGTATTGTACTACTTAATTGGATTAAAATAGACGAACTGATGGAGACAGACAATTAGTGATTGTCTAGGGCTAGGACAGGGTAAGAGGAGGTAGATAGAAAATGGGTATGCGGCTAATGGACACTTGATTTCTTTTAGGGGTGATAAAATGCTCCGGTGATGTTCCACATCTCTGTGACTATATTAAAAAATATTGGGTGGAAGCTATGGCTCAGTGGTGGAATGCTTGCTTAGTATGTGTAAGACCCTGGATTCAAGTCCCCCAAAATGTGGAACTGCATACTTAAGTATACAGTTCAGTATAGCATGCGAATTAAAGTTCAGTGAAGTTGTCACTTAAAGAAAAGAGAAATAAACACACTAATTTCCAATGAGCAATTTTGACAGTTGTATGAAATGACTCTTTGGGATCTCCTTTTTCACCTGGCAGAACTAGTATGGCCTCTAAAGAGCAAGATGTCTCCCTGGCTTTGTGACATGGCCACTCTAGTGAGTATACTTTAGATGTGCAGAATTTAACTCAATTTTATTTTTTGTGCCAGTCCTGGGGCTTGGACTCAGGGCCTGGGCACTGTCCCTGAGCTTCTGCTCAAGGCTAGCACTCTACCACTTTGAGCCACAGAACCACTTCCAGCTATTTCCCCCCCCCCCCCCCCGCCTTTCTGTGCTGAGGAATTGAACCCGGGGCTTCCTGCATGCTAGGCAAGCACTCTACCGCTAAGCCACATTCCCAGCCCCTTGTGTCAGTTTTTTAATTTCAGATAGAGTTTTGAAAATCTGCTTGCTTCTCCCTGGGGAAGGCAGGGCTTTGTGGGGTTTTGCAGTTCAGCGACAAGTAGGCCTGGTCACCATCAACCTTCTTCTTCTTTTTTTTTTTTTTGTTGTTACTTTTTTAATTTTTTTATTTACTTTCTTTTTTTATTATAAAATTGATGTACAGAGAGTTACTGTTTCATACGTTAGGCATTGGATACATTTCTTGTACTGTTTGTTACCTTGTCCCTCATACCCCCCTCCCCCCTCCCCCTTACCCTTTCCCCCCCTGAGGTGTTCAGTTCACTTTCACCAAACAGTTTTGCAAGTATTGCTTTTGTAGTTGTTCCTTTTTTTACCCTGTGTCTCTCAATTTTGGTATTCCCTTTCAATTTCCTAGTTCTAATACCAGTATACACAGTTTCCAATATACTCTGATAAGATTACAGAGATAGTGTAGATACAATCACAAGAAGGTGATACAAGAACATCATCAATAGTAGAAGCTACAGATACACATGGGGTGTTGAAAGTTGTTACAACTGTGATATAACAATCATTTCCATAACATGGAGTTCATTTCACTTAGCATCATCTTATGTGTTCATAAGGGTATAGCTATTGGGCCTTGTGATGCTCTGCTATGACTAGCCTAAACCTGTACTAATTATTCCCAATAAGGGAGACCATAGAGTCCAAGTTTCTTTGGGTCTGGCTCACTTCACTTAGTATAATTTTTTCCAAGTCCTTCCATTTCCTTACAAATGAGGCAATGCCATTCTTTCTGATAGAGGCATAAAATCCCATTGTGTATATGTACCACATTTTCCTGATCCATTCGTCTACGGAGGGGCATCTGGGCTGGTTCCAGATTCTCGCTATGACAAATTGGGCTGCGATGAACATTGTTGTGCTGGTGGCATTACTGTGATTTTGTTTGTGGTCTTTTGGATAGATACCCAAAAGTGGGGCTGCTGGGTCATAGGGGAGTTCTATATTTAGCCTTCTGAGGAATCTCCATACTGCTTTCCAGAGTGGCTGAACCAGGTTACATTCCCACCAACAATGAAGTAGGGTTCCCTTTTGGCCACATCCCCTCCAACAATTGTTATTGTTAGTTTTCTTGACATATGACATTCTTACTGGGGTGAGATGGAATCTCAATGTTGTTTTGATTTGCATTTCTTTTATGGCCAGTGATGTAGAGCACTTTTTCATGTGTCTCTTGGCCATTCTCATTTCCTCATCAGAGAAGTCTCTTTGTAAGTCTTTAGCCCACTTGATGAGTGGGTTATTGGTTCTTTGCGGTTTTGTTTTGGAGGAAGGTAATTTTTTTAGTTCTGCATATATTTTAGAGATGAGGCCTTTGTCCATTGAATGGCTGGTAAAGATCTTCTCCCAGTCTGTGGGCTTTCTGTTTATCTTGTGAGCTATGTCCTTTGCCGTGCAGAAGCTCTGCAGTTTGATGCAGTCCCATTTGTCCAACCTTTCTATGATTTGTAGCCTTTCTGGGTCTTTGTTAAGGAAGTTCCATCCTGCGCCAAGGAGCCCAAGTGTTTCTCCTACTCCTTACCATCAACCTTCTTGATAAGGAACTGTGAGTGCTGTAAGGGTTTGGACCGTAATGACCATAATGGAGAAGTTAAAAACTGCTGACAGCAAATGAATTCTGCCCAAGGGGCCCCCGAGAGGGCCATGCCATTGGCACAGGCCCCCCTCTGTAGGCTTTGTCTCCGTGAATGGAAACTCAGTCCTAAGTACCGTAACTTAATGCCAAGGTCTTCTTCCTCTGTGGCTTAGACAACGGAAGACGTTAACAAGGTGGTACTGTTCTCCTGTGGAACTTTCTCTGTCAAAGGCCCTTCCTGCCCTCCTCCCACCTTTGCAGAAATTCACTTAAAGCATTTCATCTTACACAGAGCTGGAGGAAAAAAAATGGAAGGAAACATTCTGATCTTTGCGTTTTGTCATTTCGAGTTGTTTTGGCCCTCTGTGGTTTTATTGCTTGGATGCAGAAAACTCTTCCAGGCCTTGTAAGTCATACAGATGAAATATTAATTTGATTTGATTTTGGAGTCATTTCATGACACAGCTTGGCGTTGGCCTTTATGCATTATTGCAGCTTGAGCTGGGCAGAAACCTGAGATGAAAAGCGTGGTTGTTTTCTCTGTTGAATGCTCCTTTTTATTACCTTTCCTTCTGGGCTCCCCAGACTTTGAATCCACAAGATTGGGCTTCTCATATTTCTTTCCTACGTCACAGTGTCTCTCTGTGCTGGCACAAAGCTAGAGATGGTATTATGGGTAAATGAAGTCCATTGGGCCTAGAAGTGAAATACGGGCTTCCTGGAGATATCCTCATGCGGAAGGAACTGAGGCTAAGCTTTTTAGAAATGTGTCATTTCTTTGAAAGCCTCATATTCATAATCTCTGCAAGACTGTGCAGGAAACCAAGAGCCTTCACTATGTATGGGTTATCTGTCAGTGGTCCGATCTGAGTCACACTACGACTGACACAGCAAACCCAATGGAGGCGGAGGCCCGAGGTCTGCTTCTCGCACTGTCTCTTTTGACTGAAGCCTTGGAAGGGAAACCTTGAGACAGCCTGTCTGCAGCAAGCCAGGGTCAGGCTAGTTACTCTGCCAGCTCAGGAGAATTCCTAAAAGAGTTCCTGTAAGCCCTGCCCCGGGCCTCTGGTGCTGCCCTGAGGACTGGTGTGTTTGTACCCTGAGTAATTCACCTCAGCCCCTCCACGCTGCCTCCCTGATGCCCAGCTTCAAGTTGTGTCCTGACACATGGTAGATTTAAAGGCAGTTTATTCTGTCTTAAAACACACATCACTTAAAAAAAAAAGTATGAATTTAAGCCGCATGCTGGATGCTCATGGCTGTAATTTTAGTTACCTAAGAGGCTGAGATCTGAGGATTGAGGCTTGAAACCAGCACAGGCAGAAAAGCCCATGAGGTTCTTATCACCAGTTAACCACCAAAGAGCCAAATTGAAGCTCTGGCTCAAGAGGAAGAGCCTCTTGGCCTTGAGTTCAAGCCTGAGGAAAAGCAGAAGAGGGGAGAATGAGCGAGTGAATGAGCAAATGAATTCTTCATTATTTTCCAGGTACTCACCTTTCTTTCTCTTCTCATCCCTGTGCTCAGCTCTCTTGAGTAGTAGAAACAGAAATTCACAATTACAATGGCTTACAATCATATTTCTTCTTCTTTCTTTCTCTGCCTGTTCTGGGGCTTGAACGCAGGGCCTGGGCGCTGTCCCAGAACCTCTCTGTGCTCAAGGCTAGTGCTCCACCACTTGAAGTCACAGAGCTACTCCTGGCTTTTTCTGAGTATTGGAGATGAGAGTCTCACAGACTTTCCTGCCCAGGCTGGCTTTGAACCACGATCCTCAGATCTCTGCCTCCTGAGTAGCTAGGATTACAGGCATGAGCCACTGGTGTACAGTGTTGTTTCTTATTTATTCACAGTGATGTTTGCAAGTTATTTATCTTCAGTTGTACTATGAACTTGCCCTGTAGAAAACCTAAACAGGGCAGTGAGTCTAGACGTAAGAGCCTGTTTTATTCGCTTTGTTTTCCTGAGTGGCACGTTGTGTACCACTATGTTTTCCCAGTAGAAGAGCTGTCAGAGGATAGAACTCATTGTCTGATGTGTGGTGGCTCACCAGGGTAACCCTTTGCTAGTAATGTTCAATTCAGAATTTTAGCAAAAGTGAGGCTGGGGTTTCCCCCCTCCATCTATCTATGTGTTGAGTACTTATCACTTTTAAACTGAGTTTTAGCTCAAATTAGATCCTAAATTTTCTCTTTGAACAATGCCAGATTTCTTAGTTCAGGAAATAGTTGCAAACTGAAATGAATAAATGACCACTTAAATATTTTGTATAATAAATTCTAAGTCATGAAGTCTGGTCATTTATCCATATGTTGGGTGAGCAATGGTGTGTGCTAGACAGACCGGGAAATAGTGAACACACAGTCCCGCAGGATTCAGGGAACTGATGGAATTGGGAAGCAAAGACGATCGGCAAGTGGCGAGCATGATGACAGGATGGATAGTCCTGGGTACCAGAAAAACAACAGCGACCACCGCCCCAAGTCCCCAGAGCCTGCAGCATCCTTGACAATGATGATGTGGCTTCATTTTGTCCTCCTTTCCTTCAGTTTAAGGTTTCTTGGGCTCCCAGAAGTGCCTTAAGCTTAGGGGTGTTTTAGGTGCTTGTTTACTATATAAATAATATCTATATAGAGATAAAAATTGGAAGAGGAAAATTGCATCGGGAAGCTTACCTAGTAGGAAATTAACTGGCTGTCATTCATTTTTTCTAATGATGCTTTGATTCCATACAGTCCTCACTTAATAAGGTCAAATGATTGTGACCCAGAATCAACAGCTTCAAAGTCTGCTATGAGATAACAGTGCTTGATGCAGAATAAAGGAAGCAAGACGATTAAGATGTTGATATCGTTAGACAAATAAACAGATGAAGGATTTCCAATGGGAAGGTAACAGGGTATTCTCAGATGGTTTATGAACAAAGTGGAATGCTGAGGGGGATTCTTTAGATTCAGATATATATGCAATATTTTTGACACTATTACACTTAAGAACACATAGCAGTTTATGTTGGATCAGAAATAGATAAGAGGGCTGGGAATATGGCCTAGTGGCAAGAGTGCTTGCCTCCTACACATGAAGCTCTGGGTTCGATTCCCCAGCACCACATATATGGAACACGGCCAGAAGGGGCGCTGTGGCTCGGGTGGCAGAGTGCTAGCCTTGAGCGGGAAGAAGCCAGGGAAAGGTTCTCAGGCCCTGAGTCCAAGGCCCAGGACTGGCCAAAAAAGAAAAAAAAAAAAGAAATAGATAATATTAAAATTCAATCCTCAATATTAAATGGCATATTCAAGTTGCCTCATTATAATTTTGACATGTTGAATTAATATGTGCAAATATTAAACTCATTAATACTAGATAGATAATCATGATATTTATACTCGTTATAATGATGATTGCCAGTGTTTATTGAGTGTGTCCTGTAAGTAGCCACTATTTTGAGCCTTTCATAGGTCTTAATTCATTTAATTCTAATTATCCTGTGAGGTCCCTACTGTTACTATCTATGTGTTACAGAGACGAGGGTCCAAGTCCTAGAAACGTTCTCTCTCTTGTCCAGTGATGTGCATTTTGGGCTGGGGAATGACTGGGTCAGTACAGAGGCTCTGTGAAGCCAGGGCTGTGGGATTCAATGCTGGCCTTCAGAAATTTAGAGACGGAGAGAAGGAGGGCAATCAGACAGAGGGATGACGTGAAGTTCAGACATTTCCCTCACACAGAGAAGACCTTGAGTAGGGAGTGGGTAACAGAGTGGGTGGAGAAGCGGATTCTGTTATCTTACACAAGCTAACTCTACACTATAGCTAGCTTACTGGGTTGGGGGAGAGGGTGCTAGAGAGATGAAGGAGTGGGAGAGAGAGGAAGAGAAGGAGAGAGGTGCGAGAGCAGCAAGGATCTCCTGTCCTACCTGGTCTTTCCAAGCACTGAAGCTTGTTGGCATATCATAGGACACCTTAAGGTCTCCATAACACTGAAAATCTGGCTTACAGATGACTACGAATGGGTGGCCAGACCTTTCGGTTTTGAGAATGTGAAAATTTAGGTGTCGAGGGACACCAGGAAAAAAACGTTAATGACTCACAATAACATTCACTATGTTTGATGTAGTGTCACTTTCATCCGTTTATCAGGGGCCTAATACTAATTAGGATGCAAAATCAAATAAATGATCCTATTCTTAAAATTAGGACTCAGTTCTGAGTGTAGGATTATTAGTATGTTGTTGCTGTTAATCTTGTTATACTGAGGCTCTAGCACAGTGTGCCACATGTGAGTTCAGTGGCAGTAGGAATTTTACTAAAGGACCACTTTTGTTCTAAAGCACAGCTTTGCTTCTCTAGTCACATTGATGTCCAGTGGAAGGGGTGACTGGTCAAGAAGCACTGAACACTTAGATGGACATGTTAAATTCTAACCCCTTTGTATAAACTTTTGAAGTTCAGAAAATGAAAACGAGAAAAAGAAGAGTTTAGTCATGGGGGAAAATTATTACAGGTACTTAGAAACTGCTTTTGCTTAAAAGCATTGACTTACTTGAACCTACAAGTGTCCAAATGGTGACTGAAAGCAGGATAAAAAAAAATTGGCATCTCTCCTTCAATTTTGCATATCTTCTTTGCTCAGCCATTGTGTCCTGCATTCACCTTGGATTTCTGGAACAACAAGTTTGATGGATAAACATCTTGTGACATCATCACCACAAGGCCCTAATCTTGTCTGTTGGACCTGTGACCGTGCCTCTGCCAGAGACTGCTTAATTATGCATATCCCTTCTGCTGCTCCATTCGCCCTCTGTTTAAATAGTAGCTCATTCTAGTACCCAAAAGAGGATCCGAAATGTTTACTCTCTTTCTTCCCTGACATGAAAGTGCACTGATAAATCTTCTTTCCCTGAAATCAACAACAGCAAAAAGGTTCCATATCATATGATCAGTTTTCTAAAGATTAAAAAAAAAAATCTACAAGGAAATATGCCAGAGTACAAGTAGCAGATTTTTGTTCTCTCATACTTTTCTGTGCTTTTCAAGTGTCCAATGGCAATATATATTATGTTTCCAAAATAGTGGAAACACAACCAAATAGGAAAGCTAACTTTTCAAGAGCCACATCGTACCCCTGCTCACTTGTCAACAAATCTCTCCACGTCCCGAGTTGGCCCTCGGTGGTTGCGTGTGATCTGACTTCACTGTTATCCGCTGTCTTTCCCCTCTAGATTCCATTTCTCATTACATTTTAGTCTATATTTCCCACTACATAAATATGCTTAAACTATGCTATCTTAGTAACTAGACAGAGCTCTTCCAAACTGTGATTTTCCTTTGGGTTCACTCTAATTCTAGGCCTTCTTTTTACAGCAAAGTTCTAGGGAGAGTACTTTAAATACTCTTACTCAATTCATTGCAGTTGGGACTCTTCCTTTACAGCAACACTCTTAACATTGCTGTTGCCAGGAAGACTTTCTTCTTGGAGTTCTCTGAAGCATTTGGCATCATTGCCATTTTCTCTTTAAAATTCTCTCTTTGGTTTTCTTTCTTTTTTTTTTCTTTTTTGGTAAGTCATTGAGTCTTGAACTCAGGGCCTAGGTGCTCAAGGCTAATGCTCTACGTCTTGAGCCACTGCCCTACTTCTGGTTTTCTAGTGATTAATTGGAGATAAGAGTCTTATAGACTTTCCTGCCCAGGCTGGCTTTGAACTGCGATGCTCAGATCCTGAGTAGCTAGGATTACAGGTGTGAGCCAGTGGCACCCAGCTTCTGTTTTGTTTTGTATGGCACAGTTATAATGACCTAAAGTAGTTTCTATCACGTACTAAAAGCCACAAGCCATTTCTACATAGAGAGTGCTTGTGATCTTCGTTGTCTATGATAGGTTGTGATAGAGTGAAGATGTTCAGCCTAATTATCTGCCTTAGGAAGTCCACGCATGGTTACATAATGACTTTCTGAATCCTGCCCAGCTTTTCTATCTCTTTTGACATTCTCTTCCTCAGCTTTGTTTTTCATTCTTTAACTTCTTATTTTCCATTTCCATTGTGGGTTCAACTTTTATGATACCCCACTAAGACTGGTCCTCTTCCAATGGCTTTGGTTCTGGAACATCCCATCTCTGCCATGAATTCAGCTCCAGGCTATCCATTTCCCAGCCCAGGTCTTTCTGGGTCTTGGAGCCTACAGGTCAACAGTGAGACAGCTCTGTTCTTGTTTTTCTGTAGCTCTTCACCTTTGACATGTCTATATAATAGAGATCGTTGTGCTTCTCCTTACAGGTCTGTCTTCACTGGATCCTTACCCTGCCTGGATGTCATGTACTAGCCTTCTCTCCCTTGCCTCCTTGTCTATTTATTCATTTGCTATACTATAACTCACCAGCACCTTTGCAGTAACCCTCCTGATCACGTCCCTGCCTCATATTTTCACCCCATCTTACATCTCACTTCAGGAATGGTCTTCATAGTGTATAATTCTCATCCAGAGTTCTGATCCAGCTCAGAATTCTGCATTGGCTTCTCATTGCCGCCTAGAGATGCAACCTGAAGGATTTGAAGTGTGGTTTAAGTGGGAGACGGCTTGCCAATGAGCATAAAGCATCAGTCACCGAGTTCAAGTCCTGGTCTCAGACCAAAAAAAAAAAAAAAAAGATACAACCTAAACTGTTTTTTTTTCTTTCTAGTATCTCAGTCTCCTCCCTTCTTACCTCTCTTTCTCAGTCCTACCACCTTCCAGCATTGGGCATTCCATGGTCCCAATATTTTGGACTACTATGAATTCTCAACTCTATGACTTCCTGCCTCTCTGCCGTATTTCTCTTAATACAGAATGCTCTATCTGTGCTGGTCCATTGGTCCATTCTGTCCTTTCTGTGTCAGCTTAAATAGTGCCACTGTGAGAAGCCCTTCCTGATTTCTTCCAGGAAAGACTCAAGTGCCATTTTCCATGTATCCTCTCTGCACTTCTTATAAGTATTTTATTGTGTTATAGTTATCTATTACACTCTTTCTCAAGCACTTAACAATCTTAGACCAGGCATTTCTTTTTATTTATTTATTTATTTGTTTGCTTATTTATTTATTTATTTATTGCCAGTCCTGGGGCTTGGACTCAGGGCCTGAGCACTGTCCCTGGCTTCTTTTTTGCTCAAGGCTAGCACTCTGCCACTTGAGCCACAGCACCACTTCTGGCCGTTTTCTATATATGTGGTGCTGGGGAATCGAACCGAGCCAAGTACTCTTGCCACTAGGCCATATTCCCAGCCCCTATTTATTATTTTTACTATGAATTATAACCTATCCAGAAGCACATTAACCAATATTTAGGGATAGAGAATAAACAAAGTAGACAGTTTATTTGGGTGGCTACAGCAAGATTACCAGAGATGCTGTGGCTTATAAGCCAGAGAAATTTATTTCTCATGGTTGTACAGCTGTGAGTTCAAGATCAGGGTGTGGTGATTGGTATCTTGTGAGGGCTCCTTCCTCACAGATGACCCCTTGTCGCTGTGTTCTCATGGAGCGCAAAGGTGAGGGAGCCCGCGGCTTTCAGCTGTGTATTTTATTATGGTACTAATACCATGCATGTAGCCTCCATCCTCATGAAGTAATTGCCTTCAAAGTTTCACCTCCTCGTAGTATCACATTTGAGGGTTAGGACTTTTGAAAAAGTAATTTTATTGTTGTCGTTGAGGTGCTTTGCAGAGAGGTTACCATTTCCTGAATCAGGTAGTAAGTCTATTTCTTTCTTTGGAAGATGTCTGGGAGTTAGGATTTTAAGATATCACTTGGGGGGTATGGAGGGGACACATTCAGGATAATAGTGGTAACTATTATCCAGATAACGGAAGGGAGTCTACTCGGTACCAGAGGAGGCAGACCCCTCTTTCCTGATACCACCCCTTCACTTTCATCATAACTATATTTTCTTTACAGCTCTACAATCATATGCAGCCCTACTCATTGTCACTTAGTTTTTTTTTTATTGGTTGTGGAACTTCATACAAGTGTAAACATGTGTGTATTCTGTTGTTTTTCCTTTCCTCTTCTTTCCTTTCCTTTCCCTTCTCTTCCCTTCCTTGCCCTTTCTTTTCTTTCCTTTATTTGTGCTGTTCTGGAGCTTGAAATTGGGACCTAGGTGCTGTCCCTGAGCTCTTTTGCTCAAGGCTAGCACTCTACCACTTGAGCCACAGCTCTGCTTTGGAGCTGGGCTGGCTTCAAACTGCAGTCCTCAGATCTTAGCCTCCTGAGTAGCTAGGATTATAAACCTGAGCCACCGGTGCCAGGCTGTTGTGTTTTTCTTGCATGAAAATTGTCTTGGTTAGATTTCTCCACAAAGCTATATATGACTACGTTTCTTCCTTTATATTGATGTATAATCGTGCTCTGTGATGTATGTATATATGATATATATGTGATATGTGCTATATATAATAAACATTTAGATTATTTCCAGTTTGTGTTCTTATAATGCTACAAATATCTTATGATATGTGTGGCATAGATCCAGGAGTGGAAGGGCCTGTTATATGTGCCTGTGTATATCTTCAACTGTATCGGATAATGCCACTCTGTTTTTTGAAGTAGATGTCACTGTTTACATAAAACACTAATCTTGAGAGTTTCCAACTCTTTGCCAACATGTGGCATCTCAGGCCTTAAAATATTCACCCATGTGATGGTGTGTATGGTATTTCACTGGGCTCTTATTTTCCTCTTAGTAATAAAGAGGGTGTCTTTTCTATATTTATTGGTGAGGAACAATTCAAATCTTGCTCACTTTTCTAATGGGTTTTTTGTCTTTATTGCCTTGTAAACATTTGTATAAGATACAGGCTTGAGCCTGTAGCTGATCATATGCATTGAAAAATAGTATACCAGAAGATTATAGACACTCAATTTTTATTGATTACAGTGATTTTTTGTTCTTTAGTACTAATGAGCAAGCAGAAGCAAAATAATTAAAAAGTAGAAATAATGGTCTATCCTAGTTCAAATGACTCCTTTCCTTCTCTTCTCTCCAGGTGTCATTATTGTCCCCAGTGCTGGAGTTGGTATTGTCCTGGGAGGCTACATTATAAAAAAACTGAAACTTGGTGCAAGAGAATCAGCAAAACTTGCAATGATCTGCAGTGGTGTGTCTTTGCTGTGTTTTTCAACTCTGTTTATTGTTGGATGTGAAAGTATTAATCTAGGGGGCATAAATATCCCTTACACAACAGGGTAAGTACCTCTGCAGAGCCCTCCTGTGTTGTGTGATTGAAGGGGAGAGCCCTGGGTTGGGTCCATACTGGAGTAGATTCTGATCCTCCCTCTCAGCTGTGTCTGTGGCTCTGAAAGCAGAGTCCTTGTTTCTGGAGGGAGGAAGCTATTGTTTTGCCTCAGTTTATGTCTCAGGCTTCACAGTAACTTCTATAGCTTTTGATCTCATCTGTAGATGAGACAGGAGTGCTTGTAGAATTGAGATCTTTTATTTGTAACATAACATTTTGAATGACCGATATGTTCACACAGCTTATAAAAGCCTCAAATTCAATGAAAATACAATGCACCATGGAAAAGCATGCTTTTACCCAACTTCTACATTCACCTACTTCTCCTTGTTCCAACCAAAAGATGAGCAAGTTAATCACTTACTCTTTGTGTGTATGTACTGAGGCTTGAAATTAGGGCTTGATTGGCTAAAGGCTGGCTGGCACTCTCTTGGGCCACAGTTCCGTTTCTGGCTTTCTGATAGTTAATTGGAGATGAGAGTTTCACAGACTTTCCTAGCTGAGCTGGCCTCAAACTATGACCCTTAGATCTCAGCCTCCTGAGTTGCAAGGGGTTACAGGTGGTGGCTGCCCTCTCCTGACTTATTTTTAATGGGAATCCTTTCAGAGTAAGAAACTACGAATGCATATTGAGAGAGTCTTCATTTTATATCCAACACAGAATTTTATAGTTATTTTTCTGAGCTTCTTTGCTATTTAGCAATAAAACTTAGAGGTCTTTCTGTACCATCAAGTGAGAATATGAATCACAGTTTACCCTTACACTGCAGTACTGCATGCCAAGCGTTTGTTTAAATGCCTTATGTGTATTAACTCATGAATCATTGGGGCAACACTGTTAGGTAGGTGTTTTTGCTGTCCTGCTTCTACAGATGACAAAACAGATGGACAGGGCACACAGGTTATTTATTCACTATTTAGTAGTGTCAGCTTCTCTGAGATTTACCCTCTGCTTAAACTAAGGGATCCTACTTTTCACTTTTTACGTATTATTATTATTTTTTTTTGGCCAGTCCTGGGCCTTGGACTCAGGGCCTGAACACTGTCCCTGGCTTCTTCCCGCTCAAGTCTAGCACTCTGCTACTTGAGCCACAGCGCCGCTTCTGGCCGTTTTCTGTATATGTGGTGCTGGGGAATCGAACCTAGGGCCTCGTGTATCCGAGGCAGGCACTCTTGCCACTAGGCTATATCCCCAGCCCCTCTTTTTACGTATTCTTGTCTTTTGCTGTGAGATCCTTTCTTGAACCTTGTTTTCTATTTACATATATTTCAATTTTATACATAATATACATTTATTTTTAGTAACGGTATATGATAAACTTTATATATACACATAAGCATTTTGAAACAGGATTTCAGTATGTAACCCAGGCAGGCCTTGAACTAGCTATGTAACCCAAGCTGGCTTTTATTTTGATATTTTTTTTCTTCATTGAATTCTGATTGTTTCCTGATGTTGTTTTAGAGAGTAATATATTCTCAGACTTCTGTACATAGAGTCTGAACTTGGTTTTTACTTGGTTTCTCTGCCTTCCTTACCATTTATCATTTGGTTTTTCAGGGTCGTTTTTGCCATTTATCTATTCTGGGCCTTGGAGGCTGGCAATACTCCATTTAGTATGTCTCAGATTCGTCTCCTCCTCAATTCATGACAGAGATATTTGTGAGCATCTAGAACAGAACCGTAGCTTTTCAACACTTGCAGTTCCTTTAGAGAGAGATTTCTGATGTGTCTGTCCTGTGTGAGGTCTCTTCTGGTTTAGATCTGGGGCGCACAGATGAGGATAGAAGGCCCCGTGTGTAACCAGTTCCCCCCAGGTGCCCCACTGTCTTCCCCTCTGTCTCTCCCTTTGCTCTTTCGCTCCAGTTGAAGCACAGAGTTTATGGGGGTTCCTCCAGGCCAGCACCCTGCTCTGCACGCCGCCCCCCCCCCCCAGCCTTGTCCCATAGACACAAACCTTTCGACTCACCATTTTCACTCTTACCTGCGTTGAGACTTTCAAAGCCCTTGCTTCGCACGTTCCTCTCCTGCCACTCCTCAATCAAGGGCTTCTAGACGCTAGTGGCACGACTGGGGAAAATTATGTAATTGTGCTGATTGGCTCCATTACAAATTTACGAGTTCCAATCTTAGCAGGACCTCATCTTTGCTGAACAATCCATTTACTTCACCCAGTCAGCTCTCTTCCCAAGCCCATGGTGATAGCTTTTTTTTTTTTTATTTTTGAAATTTCCCCAATCCTTTTCCTTGAGTCCTCATTTGGTTTTGTGTAGTGGACAACCAATTCCGTGTTTGTGAGAAAATGGAGCTAGGGAGGATGAATCCTCCGAGGGTCTCCCCCTTCTCCCTTCAAACTCTGTATATGCTTGTTTTGTTTTTGTTGCCAGTCCTGGGCCTTGGACTCAGGGCCTGAGCACTGTCCCTGGCTTCTTTTTGCTCAAGGCTAGCACTCTGCCACTTGAGCCACAGCGCCACTTCTGGCTTTTTCTATATATGTGGTGCTGAGGAATTGAACCCAGGGCTTCCTGTATACAAGGTGAGCACTTTACCACTAGGCCACATTCCCAGCCCCCTCCCTTCAAACTCTGTTGTCTATGATTTTTGAAAATAAGTATTGACTACTGACATTATGGTTTTCTTTTCAAGTTAGAAAATAGACATTGTGGTTTCCTAACTGTGTTATCTAGACAAAAACATTTATCTACTATTGTTGTGTTTTGGTTTCCTCAGATGTAAAGTTGATGATAATGTCAACTTTCTCTGGTTATAAGGATAATTGAAATAAAGCATACATTGTTTAAATACATTTGTGAAAATAATACAGAAGGGCAAAACCCTTGTTTGATTTTGATAGTTTCAAAGCTGAAGCAAGCTTAAACTATGAAAATGACAAGGGGGTACACTGATGGCTGTTTCTCTAGTCGACCTAGGGTGTCGCACGCGTGTTCACATTCACCCTTCGCTGGCTGTCCTTGCCGGTCTCTCGTTGGAAGAAAGAACACGAGAACGGTAGATGAAGGATGTGAGTCCAAGACAGGCATCTACTCCATGGTAGGCCTGAAACCAGATCCCAGTTCAGTGATTTCCTGTCATTCTTTGTAGTTCTTGAAGTGCTGGTGAAGAAAACAGTGACATATTCTGAACACTCTTTTTGTTTGTTTTGTTTTTGCCAGTCCTGGGCTTGAACTCAGGGCCTGAGCACTGTCCTTGGCTTCTTTTTGCTCAAGGCTAGCACTCTGCCACGTGAGCCACAGCGCTACTCTGGCCTTTTTTGTATCTATGTGGTGCTGAGGAATCGAACCCAGGGCTTTATATATGCGAGGCGAGCCCTCTACCACTAGGCCGCATTCCAGCCCTTCTGAGCACTCTTCTGTGGCAGCAGTGAGCGTAGCACCAGTGAGCTTCATGGTGAATCACTTGCCCTCCTTGGCCTTCCTGTTCATCATTTCATCTTGGGGAGATTGTGGTAGTTGGTCTGAGGAAGAGTCCTCAGTAAGGCTGATATTTGGGCCACATAAGTTCTCTCCCTCCTCCTCTCCCTCTCCCTCCTCCTCTCCCTCTCCCTCTCCCTCCCTCTGTCCTTCCCTTCCTCCCTCCTCCCTATGTGCCAGTCCTGGGGCTTGAACTCAGGGCCTGGGCACTATTCCTGCGCTTTTGTTTTCACTCAAGGCTCTACCTCTCCACTTCTGGCTTTTTGGTGGTTAATTAGAGATTAGAATCTCACGGAGTTTCCTGCCTGGTCTGGCTTTGAACTGTGATCCTCAGATCCCAGCCTCCTAAGTAGCTAGGATGACAGGTGTGAGCCACCGGCCTCCAGCTTAGACCACATCAATCTGAAGTCTGGAAAGTAGGCGGTATCCCAGTCCCGCCCATTACAAACCAAACTGTCTTTTGACATTACTAAATGTCCACGGAGGGCAAAATTGCCCTAATTGAGATCCAGTAAGGTAGAACAATTTTTAAAGGATATCTAAGCTTTAAAATATTTTTATACTAGGAGCTTGGGAACATAATGATTATCAAAGCCTTGTGATGGTTTGTCTGTGGAGTGACATGAGTGAATAACAGAATTTATTTGACTTTTGCCCTCCCCTCCCCTCCCCTCCCCTTCCTTTTTCTTTTGGTGGGTCTGGCACTCTTCTAGTCTGCTTCCTGAGGGCTAGGATTACAGATGTGTTCTGCCATACTTAATCTGGAAGGCTTTCTTGATAGTACCTTAACACTACTTTGCATTTGTTTCTCCCATTGAAATTTAAGGACTCCATTGTGAATGTGTGAAGGAGACCACAGGAGAAAAACCTTACCTAGGTTTATAGATGGGCAGAGAGTGGGCTTTGCTACTGGATAACCAGTACTGACATCGTCATTACAGATAAGTCTTGGCACTTAACAAGACATTTCTCTCTCTCTCTGTCTCTCTCTGTCTCTCTGTGTCTCTCTGTCTCTGTCTCTCTGTGTCTCTATGTCTCTCTGTCTCTCTCTTTCTCTCTCCCTCTTTCTCTGTCTCTCTGTCACTCTCTCTCGGTGGTACCAGAGACTGAACACAGGGCCTTATATCTCCTAGGCAAGCAATGAACCACTCGAGCCACATCCCCAGTCCTTTCTTCTTTAGTTAATTTTTCAGATAGGGTCTCACCCCTTTGTCCTGGCTGATGTGGGCCCTGATATTCCTCCCACTGCCTCTTGGGTAACTTGGATTGTAGTCATGTGCTGTCACACTCTTCACCGCCATTTTATACCCTCCCGCTTTGTATCCTTTCTTGACTCTTTTTATTTGGTGCCTGAGTTGATTTTCCTAGGGCTTTTCATAGTGTGCATTTCTTTGTATCATCCTGTGATCTCATGGAAAAACACAACCCACGTCATTTTCCCTCATCCTGGAAGGCCTGAATGGAAAGCAAGCAGCTTTCTTCTCCAGTTGTCAGAACCAAATTGGGGGTGTGAGTCCTAACCAGTCTTCTTTGGAAATCAAGTTGTTCTGGTTTTCTGGTGTGGGTGTCTTTCTTAGACAAGGTATTCTAAAACAATCAAGGCCCTTGGTGAATGGATTTTATATCGATAACTGAGATTGGTGGGAGTCCATGTTTATGCACATAATACATAATAATGATGTTTTTGACTTGATGCCGAAAAATATTTTCAGCTCAAGAAATTGATAAACATTTGAGATGAAAAATATGCTGGTTATACTAATTTGATCATTGCATAATATTTATTTATTTTGAAACAGCATGGGGTACCTCATTTGTACAAATACTCTAGGCTAATTGAAAGTAAGCTGGTGCTGAGAGCTAGTGGCTCATACCTGTAATCCTAGCTACTCAGGAAGCTGAGATCTGAGAATTGTAGTTTGGAGCCAATCTGGGCAGAAAAGTATATGAGACTCTTATCCCCAACTAACCACCAAAAAGCCAGAAATGGAGTTGTGACTCAGGTGGTAGGTAGCGTGCCATCATTGAGCAAGAAGGCTACGGGGCAGCATCCTGGACCTGATTTGAAGCCCCAGGAGCGGCAAACACCCCCCCCCCCACCCCACCCACCCACCTCATCCTCCACAAACACATACACATCATTGAAAAAAGGAAGGATTTGGACTATAGCTTGGTGGTAATATGCAAAAGATGCTTGTTTAATCCTCAGAACCAAAGTTGAGGCTCTAATTTGCTAGGACGTGGAGCCACCCACGTCTTACAGTTATTTGAGTAGGGAAAAGTGAGGAGCTATATGAATGAAATAGGAGTTGCTGAGCCCAAAGCCTCCTTGTTAGGTTATAGAGTCCTGCGCTTGCAGTGAGAATGGAGCTAATGAGGGTTCAAATCGCTGAGCCCAGACATGAGATCAAGTCCAGAGAATCAGGGTAAAGGGTAAAATTGGAGTAGGACAGATAACTTGATGACATGTGTAGAATCTGTTGTATTAGAAACACTACACTTTTTTTGTTTGGCTGTGAAGTCATAAAGATAATTATTGAGAATGGTTACCTTGTGTATTACAGATTGATGGGAATGTGCCATCTAAAATAGAGACCACTAATTATGAAAGATTCACCTCAGTATTCACAATTTACTTCTTTGCTTTTCTAGACCCTCTCTGACCATGCCCCATAGGAATCTGACAGGAAGCTGCAATGTTAATTGTGGTTGTAAAATACACGAGTATGAGCCAGTCTGTGGGTCAGATGGAATCACCTACTTTAACCCTTGTCTGGCTGGCTGTGTTAACAGTGGCAATCTTAGCAGTGGGGTGAGTATATTTCATAAATTCTTCCTCTGATGTTAATCCAGCATTTGGTGACAGAATTTATTATGCACACAATGACCCCTGTCTCTCTTTTCAACAGACTCCAAACCACCTTTGAAAAATACCTAGCAGAAAGAAAACTATGCAGTGTTATCTTTTTTTGTCTTTTACCCAGGATGACTGGAGCATTTTTGAGTGTGTAGAGACTTGAGCTGTCTGTTATTTACATTTCGTGCCAGCTCAGTGAAAGTTGATAAGGCTGAGCTGCCGGCCTTCCAGCTGTTGCTCTGACGGAGCCCTTGTAATATCCTTGAAGGTCAAGATGACTAGAGTTGCTATTGATGGAAAGACTAGCACAGCACTTCTTCTGATCAGAGTCTGGGAAGATAGGCAAAGGCATTTTTCAGAGATGATCGTTTCAGTTCAAACCTTTTCTTCCCCCACTTTCAGTGTAAGGATATTTCTGTCAGTTGAAGAATAGGCTATTTTGAAAATTCCCATTCCTGTGAATTATAAATAGACTGTAATATAATACTGCAGGAGCAAGTTTTCATCGTTCACTCCATTCTTTATTGAGCCTGCTTTGCTTTAATTGTAAATTTAAAACACATTGTGTTGTTTTTTTCTATACAGATGATAGGGAATATATTGATGGTTGTAGGGAATATATTGAGTGTTGCCATTCTTTTTTTTTTTTTTTTTTGTGGCCAGTCCTGGGCCTTGAACTCAGGGCCTGAGTACTGTCCCTGGCTTCCTTTTGCTCAAGGCTAGCACTCTGCCACTTGAGCCACAGCGCCACTTCTGGCCGTTTTCTGTATATGTGGTGCTGGGGAATTGAACCCAGGGCTTCATGTATACGAGGCAAGCGCTCTTGCCACTAGGCCATATCCCCAGCCCCGCGAGTGTTGCCATTCTTGATGTCTGGGTTTGAATTTAGAGCGACAAATGAAGAATTCCTGTTGCTGATTCCCTGTTAAATAATTGGTGAGCTCCAGGATGTGACCATGTTGAAAGAGGTCAGGGGATCTGTTCTCTTCAATAGCCAGATTCTTTCTTGGAAGTGAGCAGATCCTTTGGAACAAGTTGTTCTTTCTTTTTAAAAGATCAGCAAAATGCTCTGAGCTTAGCGAGGTCAACACCCCAGTTTTATATCCACAAGTTTACTGTTGCTGGAAGTAAGAGAATGAATGAATTCAGGGAATTCCCATTCAGCAGAACACCATTTGACATTCATTGGTTTAGTTTGATCTATCAGTAGTCCCTAATAAAGTTTCATTTTCACTTTTGTATCAGAGATTTAGCTTCTTTTGCTCTTCTGTATCTTCAGTCCCCTTGAATGGCACTTGTCATAGCATTTGGGACTCAGAAGATATTTGTTGGGGAAAAAAAATAGACAAGTGGTTTTTTTTTTGTTTTGTTTTGTTTTTCTTTTTCTTTTTTGCTCAGCATTGTATCCTGACAGCTGGGCTCTGTTAGAGTACAGAGCAGCCCTGGGCAGGGAGCACAATCACCAGATTAAAGTGATATCACCGAGTGGGGGAGTGTGTTACTCATGCACAGGAGGTTGTGGTCACAAGCTAAATAGTTTGTACTGGAGCAGCCAATGAGAAGTTCACTGTTATTGATACTGAAGCCATTATGCTTGCTTATGAACATATTTAATAGGACCCATGGTAGGCCTACTGTGTGTTCAGAGACGTGCTCTCCAATTAACCAGAAAAAATAGAAAAAGAAAAAGAAGTAGTAAAGCTTTAGCTCAAGTAGTAGAGTCATCAGAAAAGCTCAGGGACATCAGTTTCAACCGACAAATGAGCACACAAACGGACATGTCCTGAGGTTACGTGGTGAAAGTTTCTTACAAAAGGTTCAAACCCCTGTAGCCAGAAATTTTTGGTGTTATTACAGACATACACATTGTAACTTTGTTAAGGTCAACAAAAACCAATTTTTCGTGACACACTTTGCTTATTTATTTGGTGGATGCTGGTATTGGGGCTCTAACTCGGTGCCTCGGGATTGGTTCTCAGCTCTTTCACACAAAGACGGCACTCTGCCCCTTGATCTGTGACTCCGTTTGTGGCTGTTTGTTGGTTAATTGGAGATAAGAGTCTCGTGGACTTTCCCCCTCTGGATGGCTTTGAACCGCAGTCCTCAGATCTCAGCCTCACCAGAAGCTAGGATTCTAAGCATGAGTCACCTGCCCTTGTTTACTTATTTATTTTGAAACGTAAATACTAGAGTTATTTTAGTCCGTCTTTGTTTGACTTGGTCCTCTGTGCGTGTGTGTGCGTGCGTGTGCGTGTGTGCGCGTGTGTGCGTGTGCGTGTGCATGCGTGTGTGCTGGTATTGGAGCTTGAACTCATGGCCTCACTGTCTCTTGGCTTTTTCACTCCAGGCTGGCACTCTTACCACTTTGTTTTGTTTTGTTTTGTTTTTGGCCAGTCCTGGGCCTTGAACTCGGGGCCTGAGCGCTGTCCCTGGCTTCCTTTTGCTCAAGGCCAGCACTCTGCCTCCTGAGCCACAGCGCCCCTCCCTTGCCCCCGTCTTCCTCTCCCTCTGCCGCGCGGTGCTTCCGCTTGGCCAGCAACCCGTCTCGGTCTTGCCCCCCAGATTCGGAATTACACCGAGTGCACCTGCGTCCAGAGCCGACAGGTGATCACCCCCCCCACGGGGGGCCAGCTCCGCGTGGTCATCGTGAAGACCTACCTCCACGAGCACGGCCACGCCGTGTCCGGGAAGTGCAAGCGCACCTGCAACACCCTCATCCCCTTCCTGGCCTTCCTGTTCATCGTCACCTTCATCACGGCCTGCGCCCAGCCCTCGGCCATCATAGTGACGCTCAGGTGAGCTCAGCCTTGCCACGCTGGCCACAGCTCAGGGCCAGGAACTTCCCGTCCCGGCCTCGGGTTTGGGTTCAGCCAGGCGTCCTTCGGGCCCCTCTGGTTTCTGCAGTCCCTGCCCTGGAGGGTTCGTGTTCAGGAGCAGCGAGCCCTCCCCGGCCGAGCTCTGGAAGGCAGGGAGCATCTTGGGAACGGATCTAAGTCCTGCAGGCCACGGAGGCTGTGATCTCCTGCCTTGTCGAGGATGGGTAGATGCCACGCCTCCAGCCCCAGCGATCCTTCACGCTGGGCCTGTGTTTCAGAACGCAGAGGCCGTTCGTGTCACTGTCCTATAAAGCTCTGGAGCTGGATCAAGGAAATGCAGTTTTTTCAGTTGACCAGACTGCACCTACTTTGTCATATTAGATTTCCTGTTGGGGGTTTTGTCCATCTGTTTCTAAAAGGATGTGCAAACTATTTTTGTGCTAATAAAAATGTGGGTGGCACATTGGCATTCTTGCATTGGTGTTTGCCGTGAAAGCGGCAGCCTGTAGTGGAAGGTCATCCCCGTGTTTGTTTTAAAGGTGCCGGGGTGCGGGACAGCAGGACGTGGAGGGAAGTCCTTGTTCTTTCTTGTGGCGTCTCAGTGCCCCGTGGTTGACCGCACCTGCTCAGATGCCAAGTTCAGTGAGGGTAGCTGGATTGTACCAGAAATACTCCGCCCTTCTTTCTGTTGGATGCTGAGGGAGACCTTCTTTGTGACAGCCACATTTTTATTTCTTGGTGCCAGTCCGGGGCTTGAACTCATAACCTGGGAGCTGTCCCTAAATGTTTTTACACAGGTTGATGCTCCACCACTTGAGCTACAGCTCTACTTGTGGACTTTTTGTTGTTTTTTTGGTGGTTAATTAGAGATAAGAGTTTCCTGGGCTTTCTGCTCGGGCTGGCTTTGCTTCACACTGTAATCCCCACATCTCAGACTCTCGAGTAGCTAGGATTGCAGATATGAGTGACCACCACCTGGTTTTTAGCCTACATTCTAAGAAAACACACACATACGCGTGTGCGTGTACATACACGTGCATGCACTTGTGCACACACACAAAGTGGGGTTGGAGGAGCTCATTGTTTCCTAAATTTTGATTCTTTTATTATTTTTAGGCTGTAGGTAGAGTATTTTTTCTTTACTTTTTTTGTCCTACCTTGGAGGAATTATGGGAGTGATTTTCATTGGAGATATCCACCCATTCTGGAAAAAGCCAACAAACCCAGAAAGAGAAAACAGTATTAAGATAATATGTTAGGATTTTTAGAAATAGAACTGAGTTTGAATCCCACTGCAACTGTGTTTATCTCTTTAGCTAAGAGCCTTTGCTATCCACCAGTGTGCACATAAAGAGTAAGCTTTTGTATGTGTGTGTGAGTGTGTCTTCACTGAGAAGATTTCTAGTGTATGATATACTACGAAAATTTTTGCCTCACTCTTGTTAGTAAATTCTAGAAGATTAAATACTTTGACACAGCATCCTATTCATTTTTGGCCTTACACAGAGCAGGCTTAACTGGTGGCCATTTTCCAAGGGTCCCTACTTAATGCTTTTCTTCTTGTTCTTCACTGTAGGTCTGTGGAAGATGAAGAGAGACCTTTTGCCCTGGGAATGCAGTTTGTGTTGTTACGAACACTCGGTATGTCCCAAAATTTCCAAGTGTGCCTTTGAGTTCCTCTTTACAGTAGGCAGAGACCGTCATTTTTGTTTACAAGTGGCGAGTTAAGTCCTTTGTTAGCATTTGTGGCTGGGATTTTACAGGTTTGTGGTAAAAGAACACTTCCTTATTTTTGGATTTCAACTGAGAGCTCACCAGTTCACAGTGATAAAACCAACTTGAGGTTAGTTTCTTTTTGACTATGAACATAAACTTGGCCAAAATCCTCCAGATAATCTTATACGGGAAGAAATAGTAAGTCAACAGACTTGTAATTTTTTGGTGGGAGTGGTCGGCCATGGGCCTTGCATTTAGGGCCTGTACACTGTCTCTAAGCTTTTTTGCTCAAGTCTAGCCTGTATCACTTTGAGCCACAGCACCACATCTGGTTTTCTGGTGGCTAACTGGAGATGAGTCTCACTGACTTTCCTGCCCAGGCTGGCTCAGATCTCAGCCTTTTGAGCAGCTTTTGGGCATGTGCCACTGGCGCCTGGCTTTGTAATGGGTTTGTCACTTTGGCTTTTTGGTCCCTTTACAGGTTCCTTCCATAAAAGCATGAGATACTGGTACATATTTTACTTGTGAAATGTTCAATTTTTTTACTTCTTTATAGTAATTTTATTGGACTGAGGGAAGCATATATGTACTGAGTTTTCTCAGGAACAAAAGAATTCTAAGAAGAAAACAAAAAGATTCTCCAAGCTACACGTGAGACCATTCTACAGGCTTTCCTCACCCACAAGAAAAGCTCATTAGTGCCATGTGAATAGAATGCTTGAAGAATCATTTCTCAGATGCAGTGTCACCCAGGAAGGCATGGGACAATGAGCACGAAACAGGCTTTCATGTCACCTGTTGTTGGGTCGCTTTTGATGTATTGTTTATTGACTTCCTTGTCGTCAGGCTTATTTTTCCTTTCTTACGTAGCAGCTCAACGTTTTCTTCAGCTGGTGTTTTCCCCTTTAGGAATCAGTACTGTTGTCCACAGGGCAAAATAGAAAGTTGTTTCTTTAATTCAAATTCAGTTTTTTTTTTTTTTTGGCCAGTCCTGGGCCTTGGACTCAGGGCCTGAGCACTGTCCCTGGCTTCTTCCCGCTCAAGGCTAGCACTCTGCCACTTGAGCCACAGCGCCGCTTCTGGCCGTTCTCTGTATATGTGGTGCTGGGGAATCGAACCTAGAGCCTCGTGTGTCCGAGGCAGGCACTCTTTGCCACTAGGCTATATCCCCAGCCCTCAAATTCAGTTTTGAAGGGTGAAGTGTTTTAAAATGACTTTACCCTTCTGTTCTACAGTGAATTCCTCTGGAAGCCTCAGTTTGTCATATGGTAGGGTAGATAGGCCAGTCCAAGAATGATATTTTTCCAATACGCTCTAGTGAACATGGCTTATTAAAGCATGCTGCTTAAAGGAAGTTCTGATCCACACACACACACACAGAGTTATGCCTCGTGCTTTTTGAAAACCAGAAAGTGTTTTCATTATGACTTTTGTGTATGCATGTGGTGATCTGGCATTTGAACCCAGGGCCTTGCACTTTTGCTTAGCTTTTTTAGTCAAAGCTTGTGTTCTGCACTTGCGCTACAGCTCCACTTCTGCTTTTTTGGCGCTTAATTGGAGATAAGTCTCAGAGACTTTCCTGCCCTGGCTGGCTTCAAACCACAATCCTCAGAATTCAACCTTACTAGTAGCTAGGGTTACAGGCATGAGATGTGGCACTACACACAAGTAGAGGGAAGACATAAGAGGCATAGTTGTCTAATTCATCTTTCCCTGGAAAAAGTGGAGTCAGGCTCACAAACCATTTTCCATCTTCCTAAAATTATAAAAGCAAATAAGTATCTGGTACTTTAGTAGCAGTAAAACTTAATTGTAGTGATAGACCTCATTTCAGATAAATATAAGTTATGTAAACATTTGCTTACTGGGTCCTGGTAGCTATGCCTATAATCCTAGCCACTCAGTAGCCCAAGATCTCAAGATCACAGCGTGAAGCCAGACTAGGAAGGAAAGTCCATGATACTCTTATCTCCAATTAGCAACCAAGAAGTCAGACGTGGAAGTGCAGCGTGAGTGGAAAAGTGCCAGCCACGAGCAAAGAATCTATGGGACAGTGCCCAGGACCTGAGCGCAAGCCCCTGCTCTTGCACACTCACAAAAGTGTCTTACTCACAGCCTTTATTTCTGTTATTATTGTTACTTGCTTTCCCTCTTCCCTTTCTATCCCATTCCTAGCACTCTTTCTTCTTGTATACTTTTACTGAGGACCCACGGCTGTCCTGATAGGCAAGGTGTGTGTGTGTGTGTGTGTGTGTGTGTGTGTGTGCGCACGCGCGCGTGTGCTGGGGCTTGGACTCAGGACCAGGGAATTCTCTCTGAGTGCTTTTTACTCAAGGCCAATGTTCTACCACTTGACTCACAGCTCTATTTGAGGGTTTGGGTGGTTAGTTGGGCTTTTCTGACTGGACTGGCTTCAAAGTGTGATTCTTTTTTTTTTTTTTTTTGGCCAGTCCTGGGGCTTGGACTCAGGGCCTGAACACTGTCCCTGGCTTCTTTTTGCTCAAGGCTAGCACTCTGCCACTTGAGCCACAGCACCACTTCTGGCCATTTTCTGCATATGTGGTGCTGGGGAATTGAACCCAGGGCCTCATGTATATGAGACAAGCACTCTTGCCACTAGGCCATATCCCCAGCCCCTAAAGTATGATTGTTATAGCTGGGATTTTAGATGGGAGGTACTGATGCCTGGCTCTGATAGGCTCTTGAGAAGCGAAGCAGAAGAGACTGGGCCTCTGCCTTAAAGGACTTCTTGGCTAACAGATGTTTAATGGTTTAAGTAAATACCACGTGGTTGTTAGTCAAGTGGAGTAAGTTAATAGTAAAGTGTTTTCTATCTGAGTCAGCTCATTCAGGTGAATGAGCTAGGGGTGAGGTACATTTTGGCAAAGGATGAAGGAATTCACCTAGGTGACTTTGGGGGAGGTGGAATTAAAGACAAGCCCCATGTCCCTAGTTCAAACTACAAAGCCTCTACTCACGCAGCCGTCTCATAAGCTTCAAAGGTGTGCTTTATGACCTCATCATTTCCGTCTGCCAAGTGCGTTTGTGAGGTTGCCATTTGATGTGGGGTCTGACTTAGGGGTGACAGTGCTTCCTCCTCCTCTTCCTTCCTTCAAACACGAGGATGTAACCACAAGAATTAAATGTGTTGAATGGCAGGCAAATGGTAGGCCAAAAAGAGCTCTAGTATAGCTCCATAAGTTTTTAATTTTTAAAAAATCTAAGTTTCAAAGGATTATCTAATTACGTTTTTTGGCAGTAGATAGTTCCTCCAGCCTTATAGAGACATAATTGACAGAATTGTAACCAGAGTGAACAGGGTGATGATGTGACACACACATAAAGCAATAGTTGTTTTTATGTTCCAAAAAATGAGCAACACATTCTGAGATGCAAATATTTGCCATTTAGGGAATTTTTTTTTATAATGAATAAATTGTGATAAGATGAAAAAAAATGTATCAAGTTCACGCAAGAAAATCACTCCTAGCGACTGGTTTTTGAACAAACAAGTACTTAGTTATTTGCAAGCCTGATTTCTCAGCCAGGGCCAGTGACTCCCGCCTGTAGTCTCAGCAATTCGGATTCAGTCAGGGCAAGAAAGTCTGTGAGCCCTTTTTCTTTTTTGATTGGCTATGGCGCTTGGGCACTGTCTCTGCACTCTTTCTGCTCCAGGTTAGCACTGTGCCACTTCCGGTCTGCTGGTGATTAATTGGTGCTAAGAGTCTCCTGGACTTTGAACCTCAGTCCTCAGATCTCAGCCTCCCAAGTAGCTAGGACTACAGATGGGAGCCACCGGCACACAGGGCACGGCTCTCTGAGACCTTTCTCTCCCACGAGTCACCAGGTAGCCGGGAGTGGCACGAGTCAAGGGGTATAGTGCTCATGCCTGTAGTTCAAGCCCAGGTAAGTATAAAACCAACCAAGCAAAAACATGAAAGCAAAACGAATTACAGGAAGTCTGATTTCTCTCCCAAGGTGTGCTCAGCCCGTTACGTAACACCTGCTTTCCTCTCGCCCACACAGCGTACATCCCTACTCCGATTTACTTCGGGGCGGTCATCGACACCACCTGCATGCTGTGGCAGCAGGAGTGCGGCGTGCGGGGCTCCTGCTGGGAGTACAACGTGACGTCCTTCCGCTTCGTCTACTTCGGCCTGGCGGCTGGCCTCAAGTTTGTCGGCTTCGTTTTCATCTTCCTGGCCTGGTACTCTATCAGATGCAAAGAAGACGGGCTGCGGCGGCGGCGGTGCCGGGAGTTCCCTCTGTGCACGGTGAGCGAGCTCGTGGGGCGGCCCGACGGTGCCGAGAAGCACGCCCGGACTACCTCGTGCCCCGCGTTCAGCACCCACGGGGAAGTCCACCAGGAGGCCCGTCTGCGGAAAGGGATTCCCTGCGCAGCACAGACCTACCCAGGTCCCTTCCCAGAAGCAATAAGCCCCTCTGCAGACCCCGGGCTGGAAGACGGCCCCGCTGTCCTGTAGCATCTTTCCTGAATCTTGAAAAACAGAAGACTTGGTTTTGTTGGCCGAGTTGAACGTGGCGACTCGAGAAACATCTGTGCCTTCTTTTATTTCCCTTTTTAAACAAACCTCTATAGACATCATCCTTGAACCAACAAAACTCAGCATACACAGCCACTACTGCGTGAGGGCTGCATACCTCAACGAGGCTGAGAGCCCGCCCCCTCTTCTCCCCTAGGAGGAGGCTAGATAGGTTTGTGACCATGTTTTGCTATGTTCGCTTCGTGCGCGCTCACGCTCCTGTCGGGTAGAAGGCTGAGGTCCTCGGGGGGAGCCATGGTCGTGCTTATCATTAGCACACACCCCCATCAAAGGTGAGCTTGGCCAGGACTTTGCATTTGCCAGTCCAGGTGTTTAGGTAGAGCGCCTTCCTTGAGTTCTGCCACAAAGCACAAATGAGTTTGCCTCAACTATGCAATTTGATTGGAAAAATAAGTGCAGCATGTATGTTGCTTTTGCTTTTGGAGAACTAAGCGGATAGGGTTTTGAAAAGTGGAAGCTCAGCACGCCCCGATGCACCGTTAATAGCATGTTAAGCCATAGCAGAGTTATCAAGCAGATAGAATTTTTCAAATGCTTCAATGACAGGAACAGCTACATCATTTCATAAAACAAATTCTCTTTTACCTGCCTTCCCTGTTATAAGGTAGCTAAAAGAGTTTGCTCAATCATATATCCGATAGCTTGAACAGAAACAGCAGTATTCTTTCATAAGAGGCTTTAAAACTAGTGTGCTAAACAATATGGCTAGCAAATGTACTTTGAGATGAATAATAAGAAAAGAAATAGATGGCTTTCTCATCCAAAGAAATTGCTGTTGGAACTCTTTTTAGTTCTTATAGGCCCACTAAAAGTAGTTAAGAATTGTAATTTTGATATTCAGAGTAGTTGAGAGAGAAATTCCAGGCGTGAGAACAAGTCTCACCTGAGCATTTTAGTTGTCTCTTTAAAGCACTGGCAAATCTGTATTCTTTTCTTTTTTCCTGGGGTTGCTTCAGTGAATGAGTAATTAAGTTATGGAAGCTGTACCTGGGCTATGAGAACCACTTTCAGTACAGCAAGAGGGAGACGTGTGAGCTTGGAACTCGAATCGGATCTGACTTGTAGCGATGATTAACCATTATCTAAGACAGAACATTCTACCCCACTCTCTTCTCCTTCTGTCCCGCCTCTTGTATCCTTGCTGTGATAATTCTGAGAGGAGCTTTTTTCCCCCCATCCCTAGCTGCACTTTGGGTTCACTGTTCAGCCTTCTTTTACGAGCCTCCCACGGTACCACGCTGACAGAGGCACCACCTGGGATGCTTTCTCTCTACACGTTTTTCTGAAGCCGTGATAGGCTGGCAGACGGTAACTCGTGGATCTGGCTGTTGGGGACCGAGAGGGCCCCCTATACCCATGGAGTTTGGGGCTGTTCCTGCCAAGGGTCCCATGCTTCAGAAGGGCTAACCCTGGGAAACGGGTTCTACTCTTCCACAGAACAGAGTAATTGCCAGATCAACACACGCTTTGGGCTTTGGGGACTCCATGCTTGCTTCACTGTGCAGGTCGAATTCTGTGGGTATCCCTGGGGAGATGGTTGCTTTCCTTTCTCTCCAGGAATCACACTGGCCACGTGATTCTCTCGGTTATTTGCAGTTTGTGCAGACTACCGCTGTTAGATTAAATAATATCCACAAGGGGTGGGGCTAGTATCACAGATAACAGGGCTCTTCTGTGGGCTCCTGAGCTTGGCTGTCATAGAGATGAGGAATATTGGCCGGCTAGAATTGTAACTACAGTGATACTTGTTAAGCCTTGGTCAATGTAGGTGTGAGGGAATGTTGCCGATTTACCTAGAGTCTGTTCACGTGTCTTCTTTGCCCTTGGTGGGAGACCTTGAGCCTTTAGAAAGGAAGGTTTCCTTTGGCTTTGGAGCTTGTGATGTTCACAATGGGGAGGGAGGTCTTTCTTTTTTTCTAATCCCTGAGATTCTGCATTAGGAAACTCTTGGTGGGGTGGCTTTGTGTTTGGTGCTAAGGTTGTTGGACTCACCTCTTAGCCCTGCACCCCTTTCTCTCCCCTGAGTGGCCATTTGGTTCAGCAATCACTGACTGAGCACCAGTTATCTGTGAGGTCCATGAAAGCTTTTGGGATGATTAAGCCAGAACTAAACAGAATTGGCTTCAAACGGGTGCCACAAAGTTATTATTGTACTTCGTGACACTGACAGGTAGCAGGGGTATCATGAATGTGGTGTTGGTGACTATAGAGTTTTAAGTAGTAATAGTCAGGTTGGGATGAAGTTGTAGAATTTGTACCAGTTAAGAATTGTTTCCAAAATGCTTTAGGCTCTGGTAGCATCATTGGAATATTATGTAGCCAACTAAGTGACTGTTTCATAGATGATACCATTTAATGTTCTTATATGGCTTTCTGTGTTTGTGAACTACTTGGCCATGTTATTTTATAGTCATGGCTCATATTAGAAGTTGTAATTGCCACCAGCCACATACATAAGCTACAAATGAACTTGTTTTGGCAAAAAGTAAATCTTGTTTCTTCATCGTGTCTGTAAATTAATGTATTATTTGGTTTTAATATGCAATATCACACCCTTGTGTTCAGCTCATTAATTGAGAAACTTGCCAGGGTATAGAGTCTGCAGTTGGCACAGTTCTTTTAGTTATCTTGATTAGGATGAAATCCTCATCCCTTCTAGGTAGAGTTAATTCTTGAGTACAGTCAGAAGTCATTTAGAATCACAGTGTTGGGGATAGTGAGTAAGGAAGAGCCGTAAGCAAACAAATGAGTATTTGTGGAGTGTTGACTGAAGAGTATTTTGTCGGACACTATGATTATTCATTTTAATAACTTGCAGTGACTTTTTTTTGGTGGTGCTGGGATTGAACTCAGGGCCTTGCACATGCTAAGCATGTTCCACTAGTGAAACACATTTATAGCCTCCCTTCTCCCCCCATTTAAAAAACAACAACACATGAACTTGAAGCAAAGAGGTGGTAAAGTCACTTAGGGTTGTACAGAGAGGCAGAGACAGAGTATAGATATAGATTTCTTTGATTGCATTGTTCACATCTTACATTATATCGTGCAGACAAGTTTTCAGTTAACCATGGCAAGATGTGACTATAGAATAGGTCTGTGCATTTCACTTGTAGATGCATTATGACTGCTGAAGGATGGAAACATCTTCATTTATTCCTTTGTGCAAATAGGAGAAATACTCTAGGAAATTCATGTAGGAGCCACTAACATTTAATATTTTACTAGATTTTCAAAGTAAATTTTCTTTAGCTAAGTAGTAACATTCTCATATCATAGCTCAAGGATTTATAATTGATATTCCACCTGGAATGCATCCAATTTCCATGTAAACATCAGATCCCAGCAGTTTCTTAATTTTTAAAAATTTAAATAGTTGCACAAAGGGGGTTAGATTAAACATATCAGTTGATGAGTCCAGTAGCCAGCAGAATTGTTGAATCTGAGCTCTAAGGATTTCTTTTTTGTTCTTTCAGAATATTACCATTCTCAATAAGTGTTTTGGTGAATCTGAGGTTTGAGACTCCTAATTTAGACTTCCAGCGAGCATACGGAAGCCACGCTGGGTACTTTACTGTCCCTGCCGTGCAGTCAGGGTGTTGCTTGGAGCTGCTCTGGCGGGTGACAGCTCTCCTCCATTTCCCCCAACCACTAAGAAGGCCTTTCTTGAGAGAGAGGTTGAATTGGGAGCCTTTATTAGAGAGCTGGCTACTGCAGGTGGGCTTCTATCTCAAAAGGCTGCAGCCTGGAATTTTGCCCGAATCAAGTATTTAAAGAGAAAAACCACATGTTGGAGGCAGAGATCTGAATCCCCACAGGAACAGACCCTATAGGGTGGTAGCTTAGACTTTCCATAACGAGGGGCGTAGATGCCTCCAAGTCTCCATTTAGGGAGAGGCAAGCAAAGCCGACCGTTTAGCAGAAACCCAAGGCTGCCATGCGCTGTAGCAAAAGCTTTCCTAGGGCGACCCAGCATGGCGTCTGCATACTCTCTGAAGCAAGGCTCTCCTAGCTTCCCCAGAGCTATCCGCAGCACAGTGGGCGGCCTCTCTCCGCTACAGAAGGTCCTTCAGTCCACCCTTCCAGCCAGTAGTTTTTGGTAGACTTGGAGCCGGAAAGTTTCTTTCCTTCTTCCTGCCCTCCTGCCTGCCTTTCTTTTTCTTTCTATCTTCTTTTCTCCCTCCCTCCCTCCCTCTCTCTCTCATTTCTTTCTTTCTCTCTCCCTCTCTTCTTCCCACCCTCCCTTCTTTCCTTCCTCTCTGCCTTTTGTAGAACCTCTTGGTGCACCAAGGAGAAGCTTCACCATTGGTATAGACCTGAAGCATTTGTAGGAAATTTCTAGAGTGCTCAGGAGCAGTAGGCATGCCCAAGACCTGGCTTATTTCCCGGTGTGATTAGGAGGCATCACCAGTGACACAGAAGATGAGTGAAACTATTGCTACGTAGGTGCATAGCAAGTATCCTAAGTAGCAGATAGATACCAAAACACTACAGCCCCAGAATTTCACACAGACAGCAGGTTTGATGACTCTGCGTGGCAGAATTCTGTAGGATTCATTGTGTACTTCCTCTTCCATAGTAAAGGAGTGTATCTCACAGGCGAAGTTAGTTACTGTGGGCACTTTATCCTTTCTTTCTTCTCTCTCATCTTCTGCAATGCTGCTAGATGTGTCTGTCCAAGAACTTCCTTTTGCATTGGAATCAGATCTGTGTATGTTTGAAGAGGTTTAATTTTAAGCACTTCATTTTTTATTCAACCCTAAGGAAGATCAAATGTGATGAAAATCTTCCTTAAAGGGTTTTTTTTTCAGCATTCAATAAAATGCCTTGGTGCTAAAAGTACTTACTGATGCATGTTGACTACGGAATTCCCAGTAGTTCACTAACCAGGGGCTGCATGAGCTTTGCACTCAGGCGTCTGGAAACCTTCCCAGAGAACCCACCCCCATTTCATTTCAGCAGTCTGTGAAATCCACTGTGAAAATGAAGACTGCAAGGGGGGATACTTTGCTATGAGAAGCACAGTGCTTTGATGCTTAGTTTAGCAAGAACAATCGATGCTAACCATAATTCCAGAAAGAGGGATAAAGCTACTTAGATAAGAAGTCTTTTCTTACATTTTCTCCAACAAACTTATGCCCTTGTGAGGTGTGTTTAGCATTGGTATTAGGAAGAGATTACCTGCCTTTCCTTCCTTCATACTTTCATCTCTCTCTCGCTCTTTATTTCTCTCTTTTTTCCTTCTTTCTTTCTGTCTCTTTCCTTCCTTCCTCCCTTCCCCCCCACTTTCTTTCTTTTTTCTTTCTGGCAGTCTACGATATATGCATGTCAAAATAGAAGGAGAAAATATTATTGAAAATTTAAAATTATCAGGACATTAGTCAACCAAAGGGGTGAACAAGAGAAATTGAAAGTCTGTATCTAGAAATGAAAAATAAGAACCCCAAGTAAGACTTGGTAGTGAACATTTTTCTTAAAATAACCTCTACTGAAAACTCCAAACGCAAGTTAGAAGCGTGAAACTGGAAAGGTGAGCCTTGAACTCTATGGTACAGGAAGTGTAGGACCGTGTCAAATAACCTGTCATTAGGATCTCAGTGGAGTGTGTGTTCACTGTGCGTGTGTGCGTGTGTGTGCGTGCATGCTTGTGTGCTGAAGTGTGCTTGTGATGAATGGATGCATTCTTGATTTGTTCCAAAATGGAGTTGATTTTATGATTTTTTAAGATGAGTATTTATTAGGAGATGTGTTAGAGTAATTTAAGAGATGTCTGATGAATTTCCTTGTGCTTAATGAACTCAATTGTCAGTGGACTGATCCACTCAGTTTACAACATCTTGCATACTTGATCATGGAAAATTAAGGAAAACAGTTTTGAAAAAACAGAATAAAGTGTGTTGGATTGAAACGAATTTGTCTCCAGCTTTTGTTGATTAGAGGGATGGGGCATCGATGACAGTATGAGGTCCTCACATCCCCACAAAAATAACGCCTAATGAACTGGTAGCTTTTGAAGCCGAGGGTTCTAGAGTGAACTACTAGCATTGTATTGGAAGAGCCTCGTTTTTCACTGAGTCACCAAAGAGAATAATTTTGAGCTGTGCATCACTTATTCAAATTCGAAACAGACATTCAGACTATTGAACAACTTTCCACCTTGAATGTAGCCAGTTTCAGAAACTGCATTTCAGTGATTATGTGTCTTTCACATAGCCCACCAGGGACCCAGGGAAAGAGGCTACACCGTCTCGAAGCTGTACAGTGTGGGAATTGTGGAGTCATTCTTGGTTGCTGGGGCAAGGAAAGGGAGGACCCAGAGGACGGCAAAGGGGCTTTCCTCTTTCCCAACCTAGAAGTAACGCGCGTCATATCTGCTGCTAGTCACCTCTCACTGACTCCACTGGCCTGTGCTAGTCTCATGCTTTTACCTGCCGGCCAAGGGACTTGGAATTAAACTGGGCCAAATGGTGACTATTTTGTAGATACTATTCTTTGCCACACAGTTGACTGTGAGGGTTAAAACTTGTAAATAAAGGGAAAGCCTTAAGCAGATAAAAAGATGGTTTCTACAGAGCAGAATAGCAAAACATGATCAATAAAGTACTTAAAAGCCCTCTTCCTTTTTCCTATCTCCATTGAAAGACAGACTAATCATTTGTAGTGAAAACGGCTCAGAGCTAGTCCCTGAGAAATTGCCTTCAGTTCTACCTGAAAGAGAACACACTTGTTTTAAGAATATGTATATATGTTTGAGTTTTCAATTAACACATACTAATTTTGCCTATTTGTGGGATAGAGTGTTGTTTCAGTACATGTTCATATTATACGTAATGGTCAGGGCAGTTACTATATCCATTGCCTCAAGCAGCTATCAGTTCTCTCTTAATGTTGGGAATGTTGAAATCAACAATAGTTACCCAACTGTGCAATGGGACATTAGAAGTTATTTCTCTTATTCATTTGCCCCTCTGTACTAGTTAGCCATCCTCTCTCCATCTTCCCTCCCCTACATAATCCTCCTAAGTACTATTCCACTCAACGTCTGCGAGGTTAGCCTTTTAGCTTTTATGTAAGTGAGAAGGCAGGCTGTGTGTCTTTCTGTGTCTGACTTATTTCACTTCGGATCTGTCCGATTTGGATGTCTGTCTTGACAGACAGCAGGGTTTTCCAAATACACTGGCCTCTAAAGCTTTCGGGTGAGAGGCAGAAGAAGGTGAAGGAGATGTGGAAATAACAGCACGACTCACGGGCCGAAGCAGAGTGGTTTTATTTAGAACCTGCCTTGAGCGCCCTAGGTGGGAAGCAAGATGATGGCTTTCCACTCTCTGCTCCCCCTGCACTCCGAGTGTGAGGGTCCATGAATTCACGGGGTGGAGAAAGGTCTGCGTGGCCCGGAAAGCCCTTATTTCTCCTCACTTTGGGCATCAAAGAAGCCCACTTTGCACAGCATAGGTAGTAATCTCTGTGCAAAATTACTATTTTTGTCAACTTTCTGTGTTTAAGCAACAGTTTCCTGTTTCCAAGTTGCTTAAATTTCCTACCTTTCGGAGTAAAAGGAGAGACATTTTTGGTGTTTTTTTTTAAAATTTGAAAACTAGACCCATGAGAAATATTTGGATTTAGGAGATGAGCAATGAGGAAAGGTTGTGACAGCCTGGAGTCACTTTCCCATCTTGCTTTAGTCTCAGACTTGGGACAACCTCAAGGCTCTAATTGCTATGAAAGGCATCCAGTTTCTTTCTTCTTCAAAGTGCCAGCTCAGCAGAGACGGCTTCTGTGGTTTCAGCCTATAGTTGCCATTTTTTTTAATTGCATAAAGTCACTGGAAAGCGAAGGGATCGATATTCAGTGCTCACCTTTGAATTTAAATGTCAAAATTCCATGCAGCTCCAACTTATAATGCCATTATAAATCAGTAGAGAGCTAAAACTGTCCTCGGGCCTGATGGAATGGCTGGGGATCGAGGCCTGAGGAACGAGCAAATCTGTTCTGGGTCAAGTTGTTCTAAATGTGTTCCTGTCCAATACTAACACTGAGAAGATGACTTCAGAAATTTAGCCAAGTAGTCACGTTTGCCCTGGCCCCAAGCAAAGATGTGTTTAGTTATATTAGACCGCCACCTAGTGTTCACTGTGAAAAGACGTGCTCCCTCAGTGCCAGGAACACAGGCTCCCTTAGTGCAGGTTTCCTGGCTGGGGTGGTTTCGGGGCTCCTCATGGCCAGACACACCACAGAGTAGCATGGTCCAGGATCTCTTTTCCTCCACTGGAAACTAGAGGTTAACTGATTGAGATGTACAGGGGAAGTGAGGAAAGCGAGGAGGCTACAGATTATGGATCTTCAGAGTCTACAAAGCCCACTGGCAGGAGAGTAGGAAATCCAGACCACAGACAGTACCTTTCCTCCTTGCCTGCGTATGCCAGTGGATGAGTGAGGTCAGCCCGAAGATGTGACTCCCTCTGTCCCCATCTCTGTTGTTGTCCTTCAGTGAGGCACCAGGGCCCCCAGTACAAGCAGGAAGAATCGGATGTGCACATCAGTCTCTGCACTTGCTTCCACAGCAGGGGGCTCGTTCGAAGGCCCAGAGCAACACTCTGGCAAAGTCCTCGCCGGCCACATAACTTAGAGCAGGACAGTCCCATTCCCATGGTTTTTGTGGGCAGAAGTTGGGACACAGCAAGAACACGTACACGGGATACATCAGTCTTGTCGTCTGGGAAGGAGTGCAAGACGGGAGAGGCCGGCCAGCTGGGAAGCCCAGGAACGCTAGGGAGAACTGGTAACATTTGGAACAAGATGGGGATTGGGGGAACAGATGAGACTTCTACACGTTGAAATGAGGCCTGAAGGTCGGTGAGGATGGGAGGAAAGCTGGAAAGATGAAGGTGGCCTTGGTTCAGAGCCTGAGTGGCAGGTGAGGCAGAGTGGTCAAGGGCATTAGGGAAGGCTGGCGTTGCTCGCTGCCATGGCTGAGTCCACCCACATGGCAGGCAGGAAAGTCCATCCAACTCTTGCCTCCAATTCACCAGCAAAAGCCAGAAGTAGAGCTATGGCTGAAGACTTCTGAGCACAGGGTGGGTCTCCTACCGAGCAACGAACGACCCACCTCCTAGAGAGCGCTGGCCGTGCTGGGAGCTGGGAGCGCAGACGGGAGACGGGCTTAGGGAATCATAGCAGCTGTTATACGAGCGTAGTGAGTTGCCAGAGCCTTGAAGACACAGGCTGGCAGGGTTTATATAAAGGTGTGTGTGAGAGTGTGCATGTGTGCACGCACATGTGAATACTGGGGCTTGAACTTGGAGTTTGGACTGTTCCTTAACTTTTTGACTCAAGGCTGGTGCTCTACCGCTTGAGCCACAGATCTACATCTGGCCTTTTGCTGGCCAATCGGAGTTTCGTGGACTTCCTTGCCTAGGCTGGCATCATACCCTGGTCCTGATTTTAGCCTTATGAGTAGCTAGGATTACAGACATGAGCCACCAGTGCCAGGTTTATATAAAGCTTTAGTGAATCTGAGGATTAATGGACATATTTGCTATTAAACTGGGGAATTATCAAGCAGAATTGGGCTAAATAAGGGACTTGATGAGCACATTTCTTGATGAAACCAGTTTCTTCAGTGTTCCAGACTGAAGGCAAGTCCTGAAATCCTTCACTTCCTGCCCTCCCCCTTGTTTATTGTTAACCCTCTAATTTTAACATTTCAGATGCTTAACTTCTCTACTTGAAGGCCAACACAAAACATGTTACAAAAGAAAGCAATAGGAGCCGGGCATCAGTGGTAACACCTGTAATCCTAGCTACTCAGGATGAGATCTGAGGGTCGTGGCTGGAAGCTAGCCCCAGCATGAAAATCGGTGAGACTCATCTCCAATAAGTCAATCAGAAGAAGCTGTGGCTCAGAACTGGCGCTGTGGCTCAAATGGTAGAGCCCTAGCCTTGAGCACAAAGAAGCTCAGAGACAGCGCCCAGGCCCAAAGGTCAAACCCCAGGACTTAGAGGGGGCTGGCCTGGCTGTGGCTGAGTCTACCAACAAAGCAACATCAAAAACAGAAAAAACAGAAGAAAGCAGTTGGGCTTTGTCAGTAATATAAGGTCTTAGAAGGGCCTAGGTTTACAGAGTCCCCAAAGGAACCAAACTGTCTTTAGTGGGTCTGTCTTCTTGCTTTTTGGAAATGCCAATTTATGCTGCTGGGGTCTGTCAGGGCCATGGGGTGGGAGGCCCAGAAGAAGGTGTCAACCTGAGTTCCTTTGTGCCACAATGACTAATTTCAAGTGTTAAAGCGACTTGGAGGGCTTTGTGTCTTCCCAGGTTGCAGGTGTGGGAAGCTGCCTGGTTTACCTTTGCCCTGTCGGGCCTGACAGCAGAGAGTAGCTCCATGTTGAAGTTATTCCACTGAGAATGTTCTTCCTTGCCCTGCCTTTGGGATAATTTTACAAGCCTGGCCCATTCTGAGATCAGGATTGGACTTGTGAGGGATGGTTGTATCATAAAAATCGGTAAGTTCACTTCTCTGAAACAGGTAAGGTTTAAACACATTTTATTCCAAGAAATATTGCTTCTAGACTTTCCTGAAGCCAGAATTGTTCTATAAAAGTATCACAGAGTATTATACAAGATTAAACAAAAAAGTAACCACAGTATGCTTCCTAAGATCTTGAATTTTTTTTTAACAAAGCACATCATTCATGACCATAAATATGTTTATTCTGTCATTCAGAAGATGACACACACATCTGATAAACAGCCAGTTAATTTTAAGATATGTACACAGTCTATGATAAAGACTTAAAGTTACCAAAGATTCAACTATGACATATTAAATTTTCTTTAAAAGGGTTTATCCTTAAATACTTAAAGAAAACATAATGAACTTAATTCTTGAATTAGCTGAATGAAAAAAAATACTGTTCATCAAAACATAAAAGTCTTCTTAGGAAACTGAATGGGTACTGAATTCTCAATGAGGTAACTTTTTGCTGGCATTTAAAATAAGAATAGCTTTAAGAATACAGATTTTCTAAAGCAATTTTGAACTAAATGTCTTGAATGTCAGGACTAGTGGCAGTCTTAAAAATATTCCTATAACTCAGTATTGTAAAATTAGCTTCCCTTGGGGTATATTTAAATTATGGAGTAATCATGAGTTTACTGGAAAAAGAAGTGTTACATAAATCTAAAACTATTGATATTTCCTCAATTAATCAAGCCAAGAAAAGTAAAGCTGAAATTGAAATGTATTTAGTTGTGTTTTTTTTTTTTCTCTCTGTTAAGGAAACAACCAAAACTTAGTGATTTTAAGCATAAGGTGAACAACTAGCACAGAGATCAGGCAATCTTTGTTCTGTTTACTTATTTATTTTTACGGCCAACATTATTAGCCATGCCTTTCTGCTAATCGAGTTTAGCAAGTCGAGGTAAAACGCATGCAATATTATTCTGGCAAAAGTATACGTTAAACAATGTGACTCACACTGCATGTCCTTCTTGGGGCTCATTGGGCTTCCTCACACCGAGACGCAACAGTGTGACTGTGATAAGCCTGAAAAGTGTAACAGTAACACTACCCAAAATAGACATGGCATTCCAATCTCAAAGTGCAAAAATCAGCGAAGCCAAAATGATGACATTGAAAAGTTCTAGTGGCAAAAAGAAGAATCAGAACTCTGTCGTGCAGGCAGTTAATGGGTGTTGACAGATTCACCAGAGAGTCAAGTTTTAGGGACTTAGAAGGCACGATTCTAGCCATTTTGACTGGACAACCTTTACATATGCATGGCCCTACAATAGTCAAACGATAATACTGTTTTAGTACCAAGAAACAACACAAAAGAGAAAAAAAATCTCCTCTAACCTTTCTTTTCACTCCTGGCAAATACTGGATTGCAACAATGAGTCCCAGTGTGCATATTGCTTGCTCACATGATTTCAGATGCACAGGTAGCTTGGAATGTTGGTAGATATGGTTGCTGTTATTCACTTACTAATAAAGAATACTGTGATTGGAGTCAGGAAACAGAGGCGAGAGGGGAGGAGGCACTGCCTTCTAAATACTGTGCGCTATCCTGTGTGTAATTATTCTCCTGGGCCAACTTCCTCTCCACCCTGCTGGAAAGGACAGGCCGCTGAGTGCTGGCCATGTCGAGTGTCTGATGAACAAGGTTTCCATCAGAACGCACAGGAAGATACAGCTGATTTTCAAAAACGTCCTTTCCTGGCCCATCACCCTGGGGAAGTGCTCCCTGAAGCCTGGGCTGGAGCTGAAGCGCTAGCTCTGTCATGCCGTTGCCACTGAAAGCACTTTCAGGGTGGTGGAGCGCTTCCTGTCCCATCCACTTTTCACTTGGACCATTTCTCCAGTGTTCAGAATTCCAATGGTTCACTTCTGGAATGTCATTATTCCATTCAAGTTTACTCTCTGGACTTAATGGTGGTTGGTTCGAATGCAGAGGTGGAAGGTTGGCTGGCAAGGTCGAATGAGGTACTTCCCCAACCACAGGATCTTCGTCTGACTCTGCCGAAGCCATCTCCCCGGGCACTGAGAGCTCAGGGGCAACTGAGAACCCGTCACTTTGAGCAGGTTGAGTCTGGCGTGTTCCATTTTGCTCAGAGTGACTCCTCAGCAGTGCAAATACTCTATCTACATCCTTCAAGTAATTAGTCCAGTCCAGCAGACTAAGGCTAAAACTGTGTCTCTCCTCGTAGATGCTTTCATTCACACCGTACAACTCCTCCAAGCCTTGCCAGTTGGTGTCTGCGGGGAAGCCAGGCAGGCTAACCTTCCCATCCATCCCAGAGCTGTCCCCTGTGGGAAGACGAAGGACACTTCATCAATGCAAAAAAAAAATGGTGTCTACTTAACTGGACAAGCACCCTACACTCTCTATTTTTTTTAATGAACCAGTTTGAACTAGAACACTAAAAAGTATTTGCCCCTAGAAATTTCTTACCAAGGAGTAGCCTTACTTAAAGGTGACAGAGTGACAGAAGAAATTGGAAAAAAGGTTGGGCCAAGTGGAAAGCTCTGTGTCTAAGCACCGGCTGTGGATGGCATGGGTCGCTCTGATCTATCACAGCTGTCCTGGGACCCAGGGTTTATTCTGTCACTCTAGCCAGGAGAGTAGGGGTGTGTCTGTTTGAATCTTGGTCCTTTTCTCAAATGCAGGGATAGGTGTGTGACAGGAATAGGTAAGTGACTGATGGATGTCCGAGTATTTTAACGTAACAGGCAATGTGTAGTACACTATCTTTATTGTATACTCTCTGGCACTCAGGATAAAAACACATTCGAGTACCATTAATCTCTTCCAATTCAAATTGATGTTGCCTTGATTTTTCTTTTGGCTTAGAAGTTCTATACTCTAGATAAATCCATGCTTTTAATATATCTCCATCTGAATGTTTTCACAAAGAAGATAGCAGTTCTCCCCCCCCCCCCCATAGTTGCATACATGATCAGGAGGACTACAGGCCTGGGACAAAGTGAAAGAAAACAAACCCTTCTTCTCAGTGTGCCCAACCGGCATTTAGAAAGACCCATCACTGACTTTAATTACTGCAATGAACTACTCACACAAGACAGAGCAGCAAGGAAAACTAGTAAAACCACACAACACTCACATCTAACTAGAAGGGAACATTCTAAAATACCACCTGCAAATAAAAAATAGGTTAATACCAAATCCCAAAAGAATTGTAGGTCATGTTCTGGCCACAAGCTCTGAAAAAGAGTATGAGGAGAGAAGCAGGAAGTGAGGAGGGAAGTGAGATTCTGTGAAGCGATCACTGGAAAGAACCCTCAGCCCCACGTGGGAAGCACTGTCAGGGGTCCGGTAAGTGGCACGCATGATTCAAGGTGGAAGTCTTTGAAAGGCATTGCTTCAGGGAGCAAACACCACCAAGGAAAGGAGATTCCTTTTGGAAACTGGTTGGTAAAGGAAAGGAGTCCAGGGGGAGAGATCTCAGGTCCTGCAAGAGAGAAATACAAGAGAAACAAGGGATTGGAGGTCATATGACCTCGTCTACCCCCAGCCTGACATAATGAGTATAGTGAGTGACACTGACAGAAAACAACTAGGAATCGTGTGAACAGTCTAAACTCTTGAAATAGAGAACTCAGGTCCTGAATTCAAGCATCTTGACAAAAAAACCAAAAACCCAAATTCAGGAAATACTGTACACATTAGCTCTTCTTGAGCACTTTTCTAGAGTAAATTGAAGTAAAACAAATGCAAAAGAAGGGCTAAAACATTGGCATTACATGGGACAAAGAAGAAGCAGTGCATCTACAAATGGAAGAAACAGATGAATGAGGATAAGCTCATGGAATGAGGATAAGCTCCTATTTCTTTGGGAGTCAAAGAGGCCAATGCTAACTGAACAGTGAGAAAGATGCAGGTTAAATAAGTCAACAGGGACTAGGAACACTTAAAGAAGTGCAATTATCAGGACAACCTGTTAGATAAAAACAAAGTCCTTACTAAATTCCAAAGGGAAATAGAACAATCATCTTTATAAAGAAGAAATGGTAGAAGATTCAAGTTCAAATACGCAGAAACAATAGGAGCGAGTCCAAGGCAGATCAAATGGCCTAGAAATGAACAGGAGGACTCGGAACACTGAGACCCTTCTGGGGCCCTTTTGCTGTTCACCTCGTGGTGGGCACGTGGGCCCACGGAGGGAGTGGACGGGGAGGGAGGGAGTCGTGGAGAGGAGCCGTTCCTAGACCTGCTCCTCTCCATCCTCGCAGGCACACTGTGCCCTCAACCGTCGGCCAGCCAGGCAGGCAGCGGCTACGGCTGGGAGGGCCACGGGCTACGGAGCGGGCAGTGCGGGGCAGAGGCCCTTAACTTCCTCTTTCCCTTGGGCGTGCAGTGATCCCGGGATTGGGGCTGCAACTGCTCAGGTAACTCCTCAGGAAAGCAGCTTATTGAAATGGACCCGAGAGAGAGAGAAAGCCGAATCAGAACAATTTTCATAGAAGAATGAGAAAAGGGACCATTACCACCACCACCAAAACCACCACCATCACAACCACCACAACCACCACCACCACTACCACCATTACCACCACCACCACCACCACCATCACAATCACCACCACTACCATCACCACCACCACCACCACCACCACCACAATCACCACCACTACCATCACCACCACCACCACCACCACCACCACCACTACCACCATCACCACCACCACAATCACCACCACTACCATCACCAGCACCACCACCACCACCACAATCACCACCACTACCATCACCACAACCACCACCACCACCACCATCACCATCACCACCACCATCACCATCACCACCACCACAACAACCACCACAACCACTATCACCACCATCACCACCACCACCACACCACAATCACCACCACTACCATCACCAGCACCACCATCACCACCACTACCATCACAACCACCACCACTCCCACCATCATCATCACTACCACCATCACCACTACCACTACCACCACAACCACCCCCACCACCACCCCACCCCCACCCCCACCACCCCCACCACCACCACCATCACCACCACCACCATCACCACCACCACCACCACCCCACCACCACCACAATCACCACCACTACCATCACCACCACCACCATCATCACAATCACCACCACCACCATCACCACCACAACCACCACCACCACCACCACCACCACCACCACCATCATCACAATCACCACCACTACCATCACCACCACCACCACCACCACCACCACCACCACCACTACCATCACAACCACCACCACCACCATCACCACCACTACCATCACAACCACCACCACCACCATCACCACTACCACTACCACCACAACCCCACCCCCACCCCCCCACCACTCCCACCACCACCACCACCACCACCACCCCCACCACCACCCCCTATTCAATGAAGATGACTCAGAGCCACATGGGTTTCACAGGACCGCTCTGAGGAAACCTTCTGAACCCCAATGCTGTAGGGATGTTTGGAGAGCAGATAAAATCAAAGAACATGTCTAGGGCTGGGGATATGGCCTAGTGGCAAGACTGCTTGCCTCGTATACATGAGGCCCTGGGTTCAATTCCCCAGCACCACATATACAGAAAACGGCCAGAAGTGGCGCTGTTGGCTCAAGTGGTAGAGTGCTAGCCTTGAGCAAGAAGAAGCCAGGGACAGTGCTCAGGCCCTGAGTCCAAGGCCCAGGACTGGAAAAAAAAAAAAAAAGAACATGTCTAATCTCTTTTTGTGAAGCAAGGCAAGCATAATGTCCAACGCATACATGCAAAGGTGAAACTAGGAAAACTGAGGAGCTGGGGCAGGGGGGAGAGATGGGGGGAATGACTGGAGCCGACACTGTCAAGATGCATCGTGCTCCCAAACTGGACGGTTTAAATGGAAATTTCTATATATAACTACTCACGGATAATAAAACATAAAATTACCTTTTCAAGAATAGTGTGTGGATGTGGTGAGAAAGAAACAGAGAGAAAGAGGGAAGCAGGAAAACGACAATAACAACAACAAACACCACCAAAATCCCAATAAAGCCAGTAGGGAAGAGTTCTTAAACCGATTCCCACAAGCTTCCCTGTAAACACACAGTTACGTCAACATAGAAAGTAAAACCAAGGAAAACATTCGCATATCCTGGGTTTTGCTCTTGGGCTACTCTGAGATCCTTAATTTAGACAGCGAAGGCGTGGATGTTTGTTCTGAAACTGAAATCTTTAGAATAATCGTAGGTGATTTCAAGGTCATGTTCACAGGCCCCAGATGCAGAGAGGCTGTGAACTCACTGAGAGAAACTCAGGAAGACACCTGGGCGGGAGCCGAGTTCCAGTTCCTCTGCAGTCAACATGCTAGCTGTACTAACCGCCTTTGGACTGGCTATCTCTCACTGTTCCCTTTTACACGCTGCTTCACTCATGCAAGTGCTGGGGATCCATTTTTCACTCAGGCCCTCCGCTGCCTGGGGCCTGCTCCAGGCCCCTGTGCCACATCTGTGCACCAGTGAGGCTGGGATCCGAACCCAAGGCAGCCTGGCATTAGCCTTGAACAGATACACCTCTGGGACAGTGTTGATGCTGAGTTAAAGCCCCCAGGATAGACAGTCAGACAGATAGACACACAGACAGACAGACAGACACACACACACACGAAACCAAACAACAAAATGTTTGGCTTTTTGAAAACCTTCTAACTAAATCTCTCAAGATTCATTTTTGACAATCCATGGAGAGAAGGCAGTTTAAGCATTTGTTTATTTTGTACATGAGAAATGTCCTAAAATACTCTGTGGACTTTTCCAGTTTCAGTGCTCAGGTCTGATAGTTAAGATTCCTCTCAAAATAACAGCAGTGATATACCACTTGTTTCCATAACTTGGAGTTCATTTTGCTTAGCATCATCTTGTGTTCATATGGGCATAGCTATTGAGCCATTGTGATCTTCTTCTAAACCTATCCTAGATGTGTACTAATTATTCCCAATGAGGAAACCATAGAGTACATTGTTTCTTTGGGTCTGGCTCACTTCACTTAGTATGATTTTTTTCCAAGTCCCTCCATTTCCTTGCAAATGGGGCAGTGTCATTCCTTCTGATAGAGGCATAAAATTCCATTGTGTATATGTACCACATTTTCCTGATCCATTTGTCTACTGAGGGGCATCTGGGTTGGTTCCATATTTTAGCTATGACAAATTGTGCTGCGATGAACACTGTTGTGCTGGTGGCTTTAGTGTGGTGTTGCTTGTAATCTTTTGGGTCGATGCCCAAAAGTGGGGCTGCTGGGTAGTAGGGGAGCTTGTTATTTTCAGCATACCATGCGAAATTATGCCCTTTTTCTTTTCTCTTTCTTTCCCATGGTTTTACCTCTGATATCACTGTAACTGATTTTAGTACCCTGGATATTGTATATACGTGTATCGGAACTAGGGAAGGGAAAAGGAAATATGAAAATGGAGAGACAAAGGATAAAAAGACAAACCAATGCAACAGTGATACTTATGAGGTAACAAGTTGGATAAGAAAGGTACCCACTGACTTACGTATGAAACTGTAACCCCTCTGTCAGAATAACCGCAGAGACAATGCGTGATTCCCACTGCCGAGCGACGTGGCCTGCATTGGGGACGGGGAGCAGCCCGATGCCTGTCACCAAGTCACAGCCAAGTACTGTTCAGCACCCCTCGTGAAAAAGCTGTCCAGGGATGACCTCACGGAGCCACGGGAAGTAACTGTGACCCCGGGCTCGGGCAGGCATAGGTCTTAAATAACCCAGGAATATCTTTTTACCTCGTTCACGACCCAAGTAAAAGGCTGTTAGACTGAAAATGCTTTAGCTATAAAACAGAGCGCATCATCACGTCGCTGGAGAGCCAGGGGTTCGGGTTACGTCCCTTTATGCCACCCTTCAGAAAGGTCCTTGCGTGACCTTGCGAGGCAGGAAGCCGTCCGCGTGCGGGCTGCTGCTTGCCAGCCCGCCTGCAGGAGGAGCTCCTCGGCCGCTCTGTGTCACTGAAGCGTGCTGGGGGGATGCGGGGTCGTTGTGGTAGGAAAGGAAGGAAGGCAAGACAGTGGAGAAAGGAAAGAAGATGAGGAGGGCAGATGGAAGAGAGGGTTCTAGATATCCTCAGAAGCCCAGCTTCCTGGGTTTGGTTTCTATCTTCGCATCAGGCATCCTAGCATCACATAGCTTCTTGTTGGAAGAGTGAGCTGCGTCTAGAAGAAGCACCCGAGACCCTCGCTCAGGAAGCTGCCGGGGCAACGCCAGGGCGCCCAGACTCTAGAGGGGCGGTTTACTTTGAGAAAATGCTGACTCGGATGCAAGCCGTGAAGTCCACGCTTACATCTGGGACGGGAATTTCTCTTCTGGGCATGCACGTCCGTCAGCGAGGGGCAGACCTCCGTGTCCCAGTGCTCCCTCCGCGGTGTTTCACACAGATCCTTCCACATTCGGTGTTCAAGGGAGAAAAGAGCAACGGCGGACATTCTGGGGTGGCCAACTGCCACGACACCAGCTGCTTGGGTCCCTACTCCGGCACACAGTGAGTTAGGAGGGGCATGAGGATGGCCCTCAGGTTGTTCATGTTGTGTGTTAGGCAGTACTATGTAAGTACTGTGCTGATACCTTCCTGAGCAGCCATCTTCCTTCCTTCCTTCCTTCCTTCCTTCCTTCCTTCCTTCCTTCCTTCCTTCCTTCCTCTTTCTATTTTCCTTTCTCTCCTTTCTTCCTTCCTTCCTTCCTTCCTTCCTTCCTTCCTTCCTCCTTCCTTCCTTCCTTCCTTCCTTCCTTTCTTTCTTTCTTTCTTTCTTTCTTTCTTTCTTTCTTTCTTTCTTTCTTTCCTTCCTTCCTTCCTTCCTTCCTTCCTTCCTTCCTTCCTTCCTTCCTTCTTCCCCCCACCCCTCTCAGGTGGTACTGAGGATTGAATTCAGGACCTTGTGCTTTCTAGGCAGATACTCCACCACTTGAGCCATGTCCCTGGCCCTCTGATCTAGCATCTTGCCTCGAGACACCTTCTTCATTCACCTCATTGACCCCCACCTTTCAGAGTCTTCTGAATGCTTACAGCCTGTGCTTTTTGTCACCCAAGGGAATTCTGTTTCCTTCAGTGCCGGCTTTGGAATGTTCCTGAGTTTCTCAGAAGTCCATTTTATGCATCAATGGTATATTTAATTAAAAAAAAAAAACAACACCACCTCTAGCTCATTTTTTTATGAAGGTTTCCCACCGAATCCAAGTGCACGTTCTATAAGAAAAACAAACCTCCACCCACCCCTCCAAAGGCATTTCCCCTTCACGGCCTCCCAGGGACAAGCATCCTCCAACAAGCACAATAAGCATGGCAGGAAGCATGAGACCTCTTTGGGGAAGGGGGAGCTGACTCAGAAGCAAAACAGCAAGTGTGTCACCAATGCCAATAGATGATGGAGTGTGGTCAGGACAAACATGTACCCCAAGCTGTGGTGAGAACCAGCCACAGGGGAAGAAACACATATGGAGTTGACAAGAGAGGATCATGCAATTACTTAGAAATAGGCTGCCAAGAATAAAAAAGTCTGAATACCTGTGTAGGTCATAGGTTCCTCCATCTTTATTTCCTGATATAGGAAAATACAAGAGTAATTATGTTAGCTTTAGAACTCACAAAACCATTCACTAGGTAGTTTCCATGCACAACCTCTAAGCCCTAGAAAGAAACACATTGGGTTAAACATAGACAGTGTTGAAATGCCACAGAGATGTTCTATGCGAGAAGTTTAAGGATTAAGAGCTACAAACAAAAAAAAGTTTATGGTTAAAAAAAAAAAAGTAAGAATTCCCACGGGGGGGAAATAGTTGGAAAAGAGCAGAGTTCCATTAAAAGCAGTGAGAAAATGACTTCCAGAAGTCTCAATAAAAGTTAAATTTTGGTTATTTTTAGAAAAAAAAAATCACTCAAAAAGAACAGTTCAGTTGTCATTGTCCTTGGGAACACTCTAGAGAGAAGACTGGAGCATTCAGAGGGTAACCGTCACAGTGGGCTCCATTTGGGGAGGGTGGGAAATTTCACCACTAAGAACTCTATTGGATTTCGTGCAGCAAAGCTCTTACGCCTTCACCAAGCAGGTAGGTGCCATTTGTGTGGGTTAGAGATAAATGGGTATAATCTTTCTAGTGCCTCTCATAGGTAGCTTAGTTTTCAGGTCTTTGGGGGCTGCTTTTCTTTCTTTGTTTTCCTTCCTTCCTTCCTTCCTTCCTTCCTTCCTTCCTTCCTTCCTTCCTTCCTTCCTTCCTTCCCTCCCTCCCTCTTATTCTCTTTTTGTAATATTTTAGGAAAAGTTCAATAGATAGGCAGGAAATTTGAAAACACTTGAGTTGAGTGGAGTTAGTGACCTGTTTCACAAGTTTGATCCTTTCTTGGTTTTGCAATAAATTTCCACTCAACTAAGAAGTGTTGATTGGCAACTGAAATGGGACCGCTCTCATTGGATTTCTACTTTCTCATAAGATACCCATATCTCAAAGGCCTTTAGTGCCCTACAGTGGTAGAATGACAGGCAAAGATGTTGATTATTTCAGGAAGAGACTCTCTTTTTCCCACAAGTCACATGAGGCAGAACTTTGTCCCTTTTATTGCTGGGGATGCTGGCAATATATGGGGCTGCTGGATTAAGGATAAAACTTGGCTTACTAAACGGGCTCCTGACCAGGTAAACTGAAGGAACGAGCTGAGAGAGAAGGAGGCAAATGATCAAAAGGAGTGACATTAACCAAAATGCACTGTACTCATAAACTGACGTGTTGAATTGAAATCCCTTTGTACGACTACTTATAGGTAATAAGGAATGATAAACATTAAAAAGCATAGAGTGCTGGCAGTTCAAATGTATAATCCTAGCTACTCAGGAGGATGAGATCTGAAGATTGCAGCCTGAAGCCAGCCCAGGCAGCAAAGTCTGTAAGACTCTTACCTTCCATGAACTACCAAAAAAGCTCTGTGGTTCAAGTGGTAGAGCAAAAAAGCTCAGGGACAGCAAGTAGGCTCTGAGTTCAAGTCCCAGGACCGGCACAAAAATGAATAAATAAATAATAAATGTATTTAAAAATAAAGTGAGCTCCTACAAATTGGTTCCTAATGTCTCTTAAGTCCAGCCTGGGAGTTGACATGCTGTGCCCATACCAATGCCCTGGCTGGCTTTAGTCCTTTCTGTTTTCTTCCATGGGCAACTGATAATGAAATGTTTAGAGTTACAACAGGCCAAGCGAGGAAAAGAGTTGGGACCAGCATGGAATAAGCTATGTCTCCAGGAGCCCAAGGAGACGCCAGTCACACACTGCCGAGTGGAGAGGGAGCCGCTGGCTAGTTCCATTTCAGGTCCCTAGTTAATGAACTTCTCAAATATCTGTATTTTCAGATGGGAACTATTGGGAAAAGAAATCAAATTCACTATGTATGGGCAGGGATCCAACTGGAAGAGCTCCGAACTGTGAAAGCAGAAACAGGACCACTGTGTGTTTCTACCAAGTTTCCCTAAAAACAAAATTACAAAAAAAGAGGACCTTCTGGTTTCGTTAGACTATATCTTATGATTGTTGACAGTGATAGCAAGGAAATCTCCAAAGTTTGCATCTCAACTTCCAACAGCTGAGGGATTAGAAGGAAACATTTAACCTAGTCTTTTGGTAGACGGAGATTTTCATTGCTATACTCTGAATTAAATTTAGAGATTTAGTTATGTTTTAAATTGCCTGGAAAGTTTCCCCTACGACTACCTTTGAACTGCATGTTTCTTTGCATATACAAGTTTCAAAGGCAGAAAACTTGGTAACACAAAGAATTTGCCAAGTAATATAGAAATATATATATATATGCATATATGTGTGTATATATAAATATATAAAGTTTATTTTTTTCCTTACCAACTTCAAGGCCTTTAGGTCGTGGGTTGCACTGTTTATACCCCTGGCAGCTTCTGAGCTCCATCAGCTGTACGTGTAGCTGATTCAGAATGCCCCGTTCTACAGTGTGCACTGTGTTGGTGAGCTGTGAACAAAGAAGGCAGGGCGGCAGATATCTGAGTTCCTCTTCTGATTACCTTAGTGCCAAAACATTCATAAAATGAAAATATATGATCATGTAGTCTCACCTGATAAGGATCTGTGTTCATATCAAAATATTCCAAAAATCCAGTAGCAAACTCACAGAAAAGAAAATTATGGGTCTCATTCACTGTACGTAAACACCAGTAAGTGTTGTTGTTGGAACTCGTGCAGGCGCAGAATGATCCCACTGGAAAACAAAACAAAACAGAGGACAAACACAGTGAGACAGCTTGGGCAGCCCAACTATCTATCTTTGCACTTTGAGCATTGCATTTCCTTCCTCCCTCCCTTCTTTCCTTCCTTCCTTCCTTCCTTCCTTCCTTCCTTCCTTCCTTCCTTCCTTCCTTCCTTCCTTCCTTCCTTCCTTCCTTCCGGTGGTACTAAGATTTGAACACAGGGCCTCATTCTTGATAGGCAGATATTCTACTGCTGAACTATGCTCCCAGCCCGTGTGCGCGTGCGTGTGCGTGTGCGTGTGCGTGTGCGTGTGCGTGTATGTGTGTTGCATGAAAGGCATGCTTTGAGACTGAGTTCTGCTTTCTGCCGGGGCATGCACCCAGATCGTGATCTGCCTGCTTTAGGCTTCCCATCCCGATGGGTATGAGCCACGGATCCCAGCTTCCCTCCAATGAGATGCAGTTGCTCAGACTTGTCTGGCTTAGAAGCATGATGATGCTCCCATCCTTAATTTCCCTAGTAGCTGGGATTATAGGGGGAGCCACTAGAACTTGGCTAATTTTCTTTCTTACGAACATTATGGTTTGATGTTAAAGATAACTACGTCTCCTCTTCCACATAAAGTGGTTGTGAAATCAGGTGAAAATAGAAAACAAGAGGAGGAGCTCTGAGAGGCTGAAAGGCAAGGTTAACTTTCATGCCATTTGGCCGTTCTGTCCTTAACTACGTTAGGCAGTGCTCTCCCAAGAGGGAGGAGAAGGAGGAGGGGGAGAGGGAGGAGGAGGAGGAGGGGGAGGGGGAGGAGGGGGGAGGAGGAGGAAGAGGAGGAGGAGGAGGAGGAGGAGGAGGAGGAGGAAGACGGTGATGACAAATAGTAAAACAAGCAGCACCCATCTTCCTGGTCATCTGCTTTGTGAAAGGGGAAAAACGGCTCTTCCTTCAAGAGTGCAGCTGGTCCCCTAGCTTGTCCTTTGGGTCGGGACTCCGCAGGGTGTGGGGCTCTAGCCCAGCTTGAGGGGTTGGGGTGGCCGCATTTGGACTCACTGTGGACTTTCTCCACGACTCCCAGTGATGGGCTTTGGCCATGAGTGTCACTGGTACTATGAAGAGGTTCCCTTAAATATTTGTAGAACATATTTAGAAGAGATACGGAATTTAAAAACTAATCTTGCTTTATTTTTTCCTCTTACCCAAAAGCGGAAGTTCTGAATTGGCCTTCAAAGGTGCATCGCTTTTCCAGGCACCTGTGGCTCAAGCAAGCAGGCAGCCTCCTGAGCTGCTAGGATGGTAGGCCTGAGTCCCAGGCTCCCAGCTGGCTCAGTACATTTTAAGTGTGACATTGAGGCTAATAAGTCAGAGCTACATTTTTTTTAAGGACTCGCTAAGGAATCAAACAAAAAGTTTAAATAAACTTTCTTCTCTAAGTTAAATTTTTTATTTTGTGTCGTTTTGTAATATACAGGACAGACTGGTGTGGTAGCACAGTACAGTATAATGTAATACAGATTGTAGTGTGTGTGTGTGTGGGGGGGTGTTGATTTAATTTAGGCGCTTGAACTCAGGGCCTAGGCACTATCCCTGAGCTTTTTGCTCAAGGCTAGCACTCTACCACTTGAGTCACAGCTCCATTTCGGTTTTTTGATGCTTAATTGGAGGTAAGAGTCTCGTGGACTTTCCTGTCTAGGCTGGCTTTGAACCATGTCTTCAGATCTCACCTTCCTCAGTAGGTAGGGTTAGGAGCATGAACCACTAGTGCCTCACTTTTAAATTTATTTATTTATTTATTACTATGGCTTGCTATTAAAAACTTTTTTGTGTGTGCAAGTCATTGTCCTAGAATAATAACCCCACAAGCACCGTGTACATCAGTGTGGTCTGAATGAGATAGTTTCTTCCCTGCTTCTGAAAGCTAAGTGACAGCAGGAGACTCGGTTCTCCTTTCTGTCTTCTGCATGTCGCTGGCACAGTGACACCCAGTGGCAGACAAGGAAAGCTCAGCTAAATCGACATAAGTGGGTTTCTTCTGGGTTTGCACATTTATTCACTTTTATGTGTCAGAGGTACAGTGCCACCTACGTATAGCTTCATCCATAATGAGAAACGTGTAGTCTAATGATGAAAACGAATGTAAAGTGAATCCAAAATTTAAAATAACAGCAACATCTAACTACATCTAACTGCATCTAAGTCCATGGAGAAGAAGCAGAGGTGCAGACAGTGCGTGTTCCTGCCTCCACGTCCACAGACGGGTTCCTGCCAGTCCCGCGGACACCAACATCTACCGAAGCTGGGGTTCCCGCTACACGGCGAGGCAGTATCTGTATAGAACCACGCACCGCGCCCTGCACACTGGAGATCTTCACTCGGTGACTTGTAACACCAGAAACCCCGGAAGCGTTACATGGTTGATTAGAAAAACAAAGGACAAGAGGAATTATGAATATATGCAGTACATTTTGTTTTCAGAACGTATCCCACGTGCAGGCAGTTGAACCTGCCATTGCTGAGCCCACGGAGGGCTAACTGTAACGGGGGCTCCTTCTGTGGGACACAGGAAGGGTCTTCTTGAGAAGCAACCTTGTGAAGGGGAAATGGGTGCTGAGCAGATTGAGAGGCGCAGAGGCCGTGCAGGAAAAGGGGGCGGCCCTGGACAAAGGCCACGCGGTAGGAGAGGAAGACAGCCGGATGACATCAAGAGCTCTTCTGACTTGGTCCGCGGGAGCTTCCTGTGGTGAAGGTCCCATCTTCCAAGGGGCTGCCACCAACTGTGTCACACACTCCTCCCCCACCGAGACGCTGTTTCCTCCTTCACAGGCGGCTTAGATTCCTGCTTCCACGTCACCGCATCACAGAGGAGCATCGCTTCAATTTGGATCTAGAATCTCCCCCCAGGTTGAGGCATTTAAGGCGCGTCCCTGCGTGTGCTGGAGCCCAGGGAGGGGGCCTTAGGTTATGGGGGGGAGGGGTGTTCTTGAAGGGACTGGTGAGACTCTCGGCTCCCTCCTCTCCCTCTGCTTCTCGGCTGCTAGGAGGTGAGGCCAGGATGTTCTGCCTGGCCACAGGCTCAAACGCAGGAAAGCCCAGCGATCAGGGCCTGAACCCCCAAAACTGCGAGCTACAAGTAAGCCTTTTCCTCTTTCCAAGTTGATCGTCTCAAGTCCATAGTAATAATGGAAGCGGACTCACCCGCCTCAGAAGGCTCCCCTTAAACAGACCACGGTGTCCTCCGCCGCTGACTAGAGGTCGCAATTTTTAAATTTCCTTTCTTTCCTTTTTATAACCCTCCCCTCCCCCCGAAATGAGGGCCCGAGTAGAAGTTGAGGGATACGACTTTAACAGTAACCTAACTGCAAGCGCAGACACCAAGCAGGAAGCACCAAAATGGTAAGATCAAACAAAGCGCCCTCCGGACTGGCCTTCGATTCTCTGAAGAATTGTCTGTGGACTTGACAACTCTTTGGAGTTCCAAAGCCTGCTTTGAGAGCCACTGCCATCGGCTCTACTGGGAAGCTTGCCATCGGACGACGTGCCACCAGAATCTGGGGAATTAGTTCCGAATGCCCGCGGTGAATATTATACACAGACCACCGGGGACGATACAAGCACTCGTTTTCCAAAGTGCACGATCGCTGTGCATCCTCGGCAGCTCCCCGAGTGTGAAGCGATACGCCACGCGAGTGCCGGGCTGAAGCTGCACGGGCTGCGAGTCTGCGTGCGAGAAGCTTTTGCTGGCGTGTATTACGCTCACAGCATGCACAGTAAAGCCAAGGCAACATCCAGCTGGGGCAAAATCAGGCATTGATGCTTATCCACTTCTAGAGCAGACTCGCCTACCGCCCGACACGTGACATTTTAATATACCATGCCAAACACCCTTTCTAATGAAGAAGGCATTCCTTTTATCTTTTTTCTTTTTGCAGTGTAGAGCCTTGAAGGACACCTTCCTCCAGGATCTGCCCAGATGTCCCTAAGCTAAGGACGCCCCGCAGGGGCCATGCGCGCTGTCTGTCTGCGGGGCGCGGGAGAGGGCGGGGCCAGGAGCCACTTACGGTTCCAGAAGGGGGCGGTCTGCCAGTGGTTGTTGTCGTGGGTGAAGCAGGTGAGGCCGGGCAGACTGCACTCCTCCCCTTTCCGCTGGCGTCTCTTCTCCTTCCTCTCTTTCTTCCTCCTCCGGGTCTCCTTGAAAAGCTGCAGTTTGCTGTCCACTTCTTGAGCGGCCTCCCTGTCCCAACAGAAAGAGTGACCCGAGGTCCTTTCTCGGTGACGGGCAGGACTCTTGTCATAGGCCTGGCACGGCCACGTGGATGCAGGGAAACAGATACACTAACGTGGAAGCCCTTCCCTTTGTGGAGGGCCACAGTACAGCATGGGCACACCAAGTCAGCGAGTGCTAGCGCTGTGTGAGACCCTCCTAAGCCTAACGCCATCAACATCTTTCTCCTTTACGGGTGAGCACCGGGGGACACAAATGACTCATGAATCAGTGGGTCCCGGGAGCCACCCTCCTTAGGCAGATGGCGTAGTTTGGGGTAACTTAATACTTAGCCGTGGTAGGGTCGGTGGTTGAATGGGCCAGGTGGCTGGAATAGAAGACGTCAGAAAAATCCTTTGGTGCATTCTACAACATTTGTTTGGAAAGCTGATTGTGAAAATTCGTATCATAAGGATTTTGTTGAGGTTCAAATAGGAAATCACCTACATGCGTAAACTTGGCTAGTGTTTCAAGTATCTGTGAGTTTCCTTATAAAGTCAGAATGCAGCCCTATTCTAGGACGCTCTACTGCGTTCCCGCCCTCATCAGCGGTCTCTGACTCAGGTGCTCTCCGCAGAAGATGGGCTCATCTAGGGAGAACTAGAGTGGGGTCTGTGTGGTTCTCCGTCAAAGACTCCAGAAGCCCCGTAGCATTGTATAGTTCCCTGGGGGAGACGTGGGCTTTCTACATCTCCCTCCCTCCCTCCCTCCCTCCCTCCCTCCCTCCTCCCTCCCTCCCTCCCTCCACCCTCCCTCCCTCCCTCCTCTCCTTCCTAGACCAGTGCTTGAACTCAAGTCCTTATAGTGTAGCTCAGTTTCATTGCTTAGGGCCGATGCTACCACTGCAGCCATGTTTCTAGCCTGGCATTTTGCTAGTTAAGGAAGTAGGATCAGGTGGGCTTTTCTGCCCAGGCTGACTTCAAACCGTGGCCCCCCGAGTGGAGCGTCTGACTGAGCTCTCCACTGGCTCGGCCCCGGCGCCGTGGACGGACGCACCTGCCTCGGGCGGGGCTGGGGTTGGCCTCACAGGGGGCGGTGACCGCCTTGACCGCCGGCAGAGGCCGGCAAATCGGAGTTACTTACTTGAATGGGTGAAGATGGCTCTTTAATTTCTCTTGCCTTTTGACACCTTTCTCTTTATTGTAATAGCTGCAGGCCAGAAGAGTATAACGTGAGTCTGCATGACCTTGCCTGTGAGCACACAGTTCATTTCATAAAAGGCGAGGCACCTGGCGGGCAGGCGGCGGCTCGGGGGTCGCCCTTTCGGCGTGGGGAGACGGGTTTCCCCGAACCCGCTGCAGCCTGACGGCTCGCACGGAGGCGGCCGGCGTTCCGGGGAGAGCGTGCCCGACACGAGCGGCTAAGGGGCCCCTCCGCACGCGTGTGCCCCCACGGCCCGCGCCGGCCCGCCCCTCGCGCTGGGGCACGCGTGGGAAGCGGCCCCCAGCCCGCGCTCACCTCTGCTTGGCACAGCTGCATTCCTCCGGCTTTCTCCGCTTCAGGTGTCCCCTCACCTCCCTGAGGTTCTTAATCTTATCCTGCAGAGCTTCGATCTGGAAAACATACGCTCCAGCAGTGAGCAGCGGAAGCGAGGGATCGTTTGCGCCAAGTAGCTTTCTTCTCATCCTGTTTGCCGTGTTCTGCCATGGGAACTACCGAAGACGATACAGTCATTGGGAAACACACGGGGCACAGGTTGATCCTTGTTCTCTCTTTCTCTCCCTCTTCTCCCTCCCTCCCTCTCTCTTTCTCTCTCAACCTGGCATGATGCAGATAAATACTCGCAGATGCCTCTTTTTCTAACAGAGCCATTTTCTTCAAGCGATGGCAAGCGATCGTTGATTCGCTTTGATCTTTGAGTCTGCATTCAGCGCTACCATGGAATCGTTGGAGAGAAAGAGAAACACTCTGACTTCCTCTTTTTCAGAGAATGGTGAGAACGAGGATGCGAAGGCCACAGTCGGGCTGGCAAGCAACCGGGACACGGAAGACAGCGCCATGTCTACCAGCTTCTCTGTTCACTTGTAGTGCTGGGGACAGAAGGCGCCTGCCTTGCAAGGCTGCGCAGGCAAGGCGAGTTCTGCCCCTCAGCCTCGCCCCCAGCCCCAGTGCTGACCTCTTTATCAATGAACGCCTTGTGGTCTTTCCAGGCTCTGGCGGATTGATACAGTTCTCTCTCACAATGGATGGTATCATTGGGAAGAATAAAGCACCTGCAAAGAAAACATCCCACAATAAACAGGTTGGTATTCCAATATTAAAAAACAACAACAACAACAGTAGAGTTGCAATGAACTTGGTGGCCTCAAGACTCTTTGTAGATATAAACTGTGAGTTTGGAGTGGGCCAAGGACAATGAGAATGTGCCTGGCAAAAGACGGTGCCACATGTCTGAGACAGAGGCCATGACTAAGATCCTATCTGGTGAGGCGGCTTTTCCTATGCACGCTCTCATGCTGCACGCACAACGCCTGCAGCCCCAGCTGCTGAGAAGGTAGAGGTGAGGAGGATCATGATTTGAGGCCAACGAGGGTAAAGAAGACTCCATTTCAACCACTGTGTGAGCGTGATAACTCTCGTCTATCATCTCAGCTCTGTGGAAAGCACAAACAGGAGACTGAACATAAATGGCGGGCTTGATCCAAAACAATAGCTTAATGAAAACCAACAGGCCAGTGTGTGTGTGTGTGTGTGTGTATGTGTGTGTGAAGTAATAGTGCACCTGTCTAGCAAGCACGAGGCCCCAAGTTCAACCTTGAGCAGCACAAAAAATAAAACAAAAAAAATCGCCAGGGGCTGGGAATGTGGCTTAGTGGTGGAGCGCTTGCCTAGCATGCACGAAGCCCTGGGTTCGATTCCTCAGCACCACATACACAGAAAAAGCCCGAAGTGGCGCTGTGGCTCAAGTGGCAGAGTGCTAGCCTGGAGCAAAAAGAAGCCAGGGACAGTGCTCAGGCCCTGAGTCCAAGCCCCAGGACTGGCCAAAAAAAAAAAAAAAAAAAGTCACCATGAAGATGTTCAGATGTTCAATGCAAGGAGAGGAAATGTATTTATTTTAGTCATTTTGTTCAAAATATCTTGCCTTATGTCCTCCACTAATTGTTTCGAAAAAACTATTGTTATTTTTGTGTGTTGAAGACTGTACCTAATAACTCGAAATGCCCAGAGACCACACCAGTGATAAACATCTAAGCCCCGTGCCTCCAAAATAATGGAATTAGGGAGAAAAGAAAGAGCTTGCTAATAAATTCAAAAGGGTTTTTCCTCGGTCTTTCTTTCCTTTCTTCCCTCCCTCCCTCCCTCCCTCCCTCCCTCCCTCCCCCCCTCCTCCACCTCCTCCCTTCCTCTCTCTCTCTCTCTCTCTCTTTCCTTTTGTTCCCCTTGGCTTTTCCCCTCAAGGCCGACCCTCGACCACTTGGGTCACAGGCTCACATCTGTCTTTTTGGTGGTTAACTGGAGGTAAGCGTTTCATGGACTTTCCCGCCCGGGCTGGTTTAGAAATAGGATCCTCAGATGGCAGCTTCCTGAGTAGCTAGAACGGTAGTCCTGAGCCACCAGTGCCTAGCTGAGAAATAGTTTTCTAATCAAGCGAGTGTCAGTTTGAGGGGAAACCAAAGGACGAAGAAGCATCAGGGCCCCTCCCTTCCCTGCCTGCTCGCCCTCCACAGTCTGGGGCAAATGGGCATTTCCACATCTTCCAGGCATCCCTCCCCTAGGCCGGTTTCCTAAAGTCTTTTCTGGGACCCACAGTCCTCGCGTGGGCTGTGTTTCACTTCTGAGATCCTGATGACCCAGTGTTGTGAGGATCGCGCCCAGCAAGCGTGGAAGGGGTCACCCCAGTCCCCGCGACCGTCTCCATCCGCTTCTAGACGCCTACGCAGGTCAAGTGGCAGGCACTCCACGCCTGCTCAATCAGGGCGTGACAGAGCGGCTCTCCCAGCGGCTGCACGAGGCACACATCCGTGACGCGCGTCCTCGTCCAGCCGGTCCTAGCCACAGCATGGGCGTCACGGGGGCCACCGAGGGAGCGCCGAGGCCTCCTTACTTGTGTGTCACGTGCACGGTGGTGGGGGGGCCCACGGCATTGCTGCCCTCCGCCGGCGCCGCGGCCTCGCGGCCCACCCCCTCGTGGCGCTTGGCCAGGCTCCTGGGCGGCAGCACTTGCAGCTCTTCCTCCTCCAGGTTGATGTCATAGATTTCGCCCTCAAATTCCACCGACAAGGAGCGAGTCTGCCGGGTATGGACAAACCTGGGTTTATACTCTGCAAATAAAGGAAGATGGGTTCGTTTGGGTGAGCTGGTGGTGTTCAGGAGCGAAGACTTCGAGGCTGTGGCCGTCGGAGCCCTGTGGTCGGCCACGATGTCCCCGAGCCGGGGTGAAGGGACGCCGTTCCCTCCCGACCCGGCCGGGCCGGCCCTGGGCAGGGCCGTGGGTGGCGGGCGGCTCTGGGCCTCGAGCTGGGCCGGGCGGGCTTGGTCATCTCCCTCTTTCCACGCTGGGACTTCTAGGTGTAGTTTTCAACAGGGACAGCTAGGACAATGTGGATAAAATCATTTTCCTAATTACAGCATTCGTAACAACCCTCCCTCGCTGAGCTTTTGCTGGTTTATATATCTAGCATTTTATCTCATGTCCACAATCGTGAAAGGTATAATAAATCCCTACATAAAAATATACTGGATCGTTTTATCAGGCTCGTGAATTTGATGTCACCATCCTTATTTGATGAATGAGAAAAGCAAAGCTTCACCTGCTACCTACATTTTGCAGAGGCACAGGAGTTACAACTGGGCTCTCTCTAGTGTCTCCTGCTACTACATCAGGCTACTTTAAAAAACTGCATTTCTAGACATAGTTTAGCTGCACAAATATAGAAGACTGTTGTAAGAAAAAGTACTTTTGTCTTCTGAAAATACTTTCATCACCTAAGTGACTTCCTCTCTGGCAGACAGAGGGCGGGGCCCCCGTGTGGTCTGTGGCCGCGCAACATCTATCAAGTAACTCTCAGCTCCTAGAGGAGACCCTCACCGGGCAACACAGCCTGTGGCGGGAGCCAGGCATCGGCCTTAGCTATGCACCTGCAGTGGAAACAGGAAGAAGTGAACAAAGGCCTGGCTTGGAGACAGCTCTCCACAGTCCGGTCATTTCCCCATGCGATGCGGGAGTGGTCTCCGTAACAGCAAGGGACCGGGCATTTCCCGGAGCTCAATGTGGCAGCGAAGGCAGAAACGAGCGCTTGCTCTCTACTATCCTACACTCTACCGTGTGGAAAGAAGCTCTCCAGGACTTCTGTGTGTGCCTGACATTGACACAGCCATGCGTTTTGTGGTCAGCACTTGGGAAGTGAGGCCCAACTTTCTGGAAGAGAAGAGGGAGCCTCGACTTCTAGGCTGAACGTTTGTGATTCACTTTTGTCCAAGGACTATGTCAGGAGACCCTGTCCTGTGCTGGTTTTACATTGGGTATTCTTGTATGAATAATTTAAACCGGGTTTCTCTTTTCAGGAAGAAAGAATGTTTAAGTCAATGGGTCTTAGCTTTTCAGGTTATAGATTCTTTAAAAAAAAAAACTCCTCGGAAATTATTGCCTTTGAGAAAAATGTACATCTACATAGAGAATACACTCAATTTGGGGTGAAATACTAAAGATTCATGACCCTAAAGCCTGTTTTGATTCTACAAAAACACCTGCTCTGAATATTCCTTTGAAGTATATAAGCCAGTACTGGGGCTTGAACAGAGAGCCTCGTGCTCTCCTTTCCTTTTCTTTTTCTTTACAAGGTTAGCAGTCTACTTACTGGAGCCAGAGCTCCACTTCTGACTTTCTACCGGTTCATTAGAGATAAGAGTGCTATGGGTTTATCTGTCTGGAGTAGTTTCTAATCTCAGTCCTCAACATCTCAGCCTTCACTACCAGTGCCAGGATCAAATATTCCTGTTATTGTATGGCATGGGATTTATGTTTTATTTTATTTTTCCAACTTTTGGACGCAGAACTGTCCAAGCCACTTATTTCCAAGATCCTACAAACACCTGCTACAGAGTGGATCACGTTTCCCATTGCCCCACTAGAGGGCACTAGAGCCCCACTCTTGGGTGGGAGGTGTCACACCGGCTTTTACATTTTCCTGATGAGGTTTTTATTTCAAAGGTGCCTGGGTGTTGAGGTCTTTTTCTTTTCCTTCAGTATTTTGACTTTTTTTAAGTTATATTGTTATTATCTTTAAGTATTTTTACAAATCATGGTATACATACAACACATCTGGGCTGATAGTCCCCCTTGCCTGATAGCTTTTATGAAGAAAATACTAGGCAGTGAATGAAGTTCATACTAACCAGGCTAGTTTGACCCTGGCAGTCAATAAGATCCAACCATGTGACAAAATTATATAAAAAATATATATATATAATAAATCGAATATATCTTTTTAAACGTTTCTTATGCTTTTTGTCTTGCTGAATGCACACACAATGATATACAAGATTCCCACCCCCCCCCCCCCCCCAAAGAACAGGCTAAGGCAGATAAAGCAGGGTATTCATAAACTCCAAGGTAAAATAAAATGGACCTTCCCTTTTGGAGCAGCAACTCCACAGCTGTTTGTGTGTGTGTGTATGTTTTGCATCTAGTTTTTCACTAAACACATTTTTGTGTTTAGATGACAAATATTTACAATGCAAAACTTCAAATTGATATTAGCATTCTCATTCAGAGCCGCCTGGAAACCACACACAGCGAACACCTGTGGAAGAAGCTGGCTCCGTGCGGCTGAGGCCGGCTGGCCCCTGGGCGGTCACCGAGGACGCAGCCTTACTGGGAGAGGCCTGGCTTCGGGGGAACGGCCGGTGGCTCTTCCTCTGGCTGCGGCCGGCCCGGTGACCGTGCTCCCGGCAGCTGCACGCCCGGTCTTTGCCCTGGAGGCCGCGGGAGTAGCCGGCCCGGTGCTCCTGGTGGCCGGGGAGCAGGTCTCCGGGCCCCTTGCACTTGTGGATCCGGAGCTTTCCAGACGTGTCCTCGATGCACTGCCACTTCTGAAAGGCAACGGGAAGGCAGGCCGCGTGTGTTAAGCGCAGTCTCGGGTGGGGTTTTCCCTTTTTTAAAGCAGCTCTGGCAACACCATGAAAACGCATGAAGGAAGAAAGACAAGCCTCCAAGGGATCCTGCAGGGACTTCCCTTAGCCCTACTCCCTCCTACCTGGGCGGATACCGCTGCCAACGAAATAACTGGACATTAGGACGGCCTCGATGACACGAGAGCCCCAAGCTGCTACAGGAGCCCTCAGCCCCGGACTGAACTGTGCCGAGCAGGGACAAGCCCCCAGCTTCCCAAGACACGGGGCGCAGCTGTGCGGACCCCCAACCCCCCCCCACTCCTCTTCTGAACAACATGCTCGGCTGCTCTGTTCTTCACCCCTACGTTCATTTTTATCTCTTTTCTTTTCCTTTCTCCCTTTTTCTCATGTTTCCTGTGTGTGTGTGTGTGTGTGTGTGTGTGTGTATGTGGGGGGGGGCAGGTCTGTTCTTAGAGCGTGAACTCAGGGCCCGAGTGCTGGCCCCGAGCTTTCATCCGCCCTGGGCTCCTGCTCTACCCTTTGAGCCACCGCTCCGCTTCTGGCTTCTTGGTGGTGGGTTAGGGCCACGCGTCCCACGGTCTTTTCCCGTCTCGGCTCGCCCTGCCCTGCCCTGCCGACCTCAGACCGCAGCCCCCCGGGTCGCTGGGGTGACGGGCGTGAACCACCAGGGCACGGCTCCCCCCCCTCCTATCTAACAGCAGCCGGGCCCCCCGGCACGTGGGGAGCACAGGCCAAGCCCGCTCTCCGAGACTCCAGACATCCGGGATCCTGGGCGTCTTGTTGTCTTTTCTCCTTGTTGTCCCTTCTCCACTCCTCACACATGACAGCTGTGTCACGGGCACGCTTCTGGGGAAGACGGCACCCACCTTTCCCCACGGAGGCTCGTGGCAACTCGCCCTGGGCTTTCTAGTCCGAGGTTTCAACCCCGGCTGCTCCCGAGGCTGCGGGGGCCTAGCCAATCCTTAGGACTCACACCTACAAGCCTAGCCACTCAGGAGGCAGGGGTCTGAGGATCTAGTTCAAAGCCAGCCAGGGCAGGATGCTTCCTGACAGAGCCATGGAAAGGCAACAGACACAGGACTCGTCTAAGGACCGAAGCGGAAAACCAAAGGCAAAGAAGTCTCCAGTCTGCTGGTATGGTGGCTCTCGCCTGTGGTGACTGCAGTGTGGAGGCAAAGGCAGGCGGAGCTTAACTTCAGGGCCAGCCTCCCTCAAACACGACGCGTTAGCCACACGGCGGTCAGGGTGGGGGGGGGGAGGAGGGGCGGGTCTCTCAGCCTTCGCGGGACAATGGGGTTCTCAGAGGCTCTCTAGTGACCCCGAGCTGTCGCTTAGGGCACGAGGCACTGGCGCCTGCGTCCCTGGGGAGGGCAGACCGTACCTACTGGGGTCTACCCGGCCTAGCGGTGTGACTCAGGGAAGGACAGAGGCACCGGTGGGTGCGGGGCGTGCAGGTAAGTGTGCGTGGGAAGCTGCTGGTGTGACTTGTCAGGAAATGAGCTCAGCTGCACAGGTAAATGATCAGCACATTTACCCTTTAGGATGGGTGCTCTATGAGGAGCCAACACTTTCCCCTGCTCTCTCTCTCTTTATAAAATGACCTGACAAGTCACGTAGACTTAGCTGCAGCTTGCATCCGACCTGTTCTACGGTTCTGCCATTGAATGTGGACAGCACTGATTTTCAGCCTGGCTTTGTGACACCTATAGCTATATCCAGTTAGCTTGAGAAGTTCTCAGAAATCCAAAAGACAACTCCATTAAGAAATCACTGCATTAGACATTCAATTCTTGATGCAATATTTCTATCTCATTCCTGGGCCAGCTTGGCTCCTCCCCAGACACAGAATTCTACTGTCCTTTCTAAAATAATAATAACTAAAATAAACCATATAGGTATGGATATATGAATATATGCATGTATATGTGTGTTGTGTACGTATATGTAGAGACATATCTATATAGTCTCACCGGTGAAGTATTTTACTCAAAAGTTTGGGAATACTATTGCTTGGATATGTCTGTTTATATCTCTATCTGAAGTCTAAATTATTTAAGGCTTACCTATCCATCTGGGTAATTTCTGCCTCCAGCATCAGAAGACAGTGGCCTGTCTAATGGCTGTGGCAGCGAGAGTCAGGATTCACAGCCAGTGAAAGCTCTAGAAGGACCCAGCTGTTTATCACACACAAACACGTGGCCCTTGTTCGGTGGTTCCAATTTATACCAACTTTGGTGCGATTGCTAACTTCACATTTATTTATTTACTTACATTTTTGGTGTCTGTCCTGGGGTTTGAACTCATGGCCTAGGTGCTGTCCCCTAGTTGTTTTGTTTTTGCTTCGTGCTCAAGGCTAGAGCTCTACCACTTGAGCCACAGCTCCACCCCTTGCTTTTTGGTGCTTACTTGGAGATGAGAGTCTTACAGACTTTCCCGCCTAGGTAAGCTTCAAACGATGGTCCTCAGCTCTCAACCTATTGAGTAGCTAGGATTGTAAGCATGACCCACGAGCACCTGACGGCTAATTTCATTTTTAATATGAGGTCTCAACTTCTGGGCTACCGTGATTTTTTCGGATTCTTCCTCTTGTGGTTGGGATAGCAGGTGGGTGTTGCTTTGCCTTATCAAATAACAGTTTTTAATTTACCTGACTATCGTGGAAACAGCCACAACACATGAACATGTTCTGCGTTTGTGGAGCAGAAGAGCTGAAGACACCCAGCTCTACAGAACGCAAGATGTAGGCATACTTTCTATTTACTTTGTCAACTGGGGATCCAATCTATGTTTCCTGTTAATCAAATTCCCTGTTGATTTTCTGGGATAGAAATAAAGGAAAAGAATATTAGTTTGCTGAAGAGCAAATGGAACCATCTTAGGTTCCTGATACTGTGTAGCAGATGATGGTGTATCATACAAAGCCTAGTAAGCAGACATCTATGAATATATCTGTGCACACATTCCCACACCTATATTCTCCCATACAGATATGCACACTTTTACACACATATGTGAATAAAGCAATAGCCACTGAAAAATGCCAGTTATTTTTTCTGCCATGGACTTTCTGAAAACGCTACGGATCCTACTAGATAAAGTAATTCGCTAGAGGCCTAGAACATCTTCTTAGTGGCAATACGGACGAGGAATTTCAATGAATTACAATTATCACACATTTGCCAAGAGTCATTTCAGTGCTCCGCATCATGACAATTTTCATGGCTCTGCGATAAAACCTTGAAATCGCTACTAAAATGGTGATTCTGCGTGGAGAGTTTATAGATGGTGGCACAGAAAAGGGATATTTGAAAGGACGTACCCTAAAACCAGTGCCCCCAGCCACTTAAATGGCCAAAGCAACGCAAGGCGACATTCGCCTGGCGGAGGGGCTGTGCGGAGGTCTGGTGAGAGCCTGGGTCGGGCCAGGCGCTGCTAACGCAGCATGGGGCGGACTCAGACTCAGCTTCCTTCCCAAGCGCCCTGGCGGACAGTCTGCCACAGGGCCTTGCTTGTACCAGCAAATCAGCTAAGGGCCAGACCGGATCGTCTCCCCTTCCCCGACCAGTCACTTCTCCCCGCACATTCCTTCCTGGTCCCTGGGCCCCGTGGCTTGGACTCTCTCCTGCCTCTCTCAATTGCCGGTGTGTGCTAGCAGTTCAGTCCACATTTATTGCACCTCTGATGCAGGTAAGATGGTGGTGTCATTGCTACAATGATTTCAGTGTAGCCTTCCCAACAACCCTGCCACCTGGAAGTATGGGCTAGGGGATCACTGCTGGATAGTCAGGTGTTCAGGGTTGTGGGTGATTCTGCCGGGGAATAAAGAATGCTCAATGAACAAGAGAAGCTTAGTTATTTTGGGTACAAGAATACATATAGTGTATGACAAGAAATGTACTCACGACTTTGTGTCAGATCCTGCCCAGGCAGGAAGACTGTGAGACTCTTATCTCCGGTCAGAAAACAGAAAGTGGTGCTGTGGCTCAAGTGGTAGAGCACTAACCTTGAGCACAAAAGCCCACGAACAGTGCCCAGGCCCTGAGTTCAAGCCTCATGATTGGCAAAAAAAAAAAAAAAGAGTTTATCTGATCCAGTATTGGTGGCTCACATCTGAGGATGAGGCTTAAAGCCAGGTAGTGTAAAGCCAACGCATACAGAAAAGCCTGTGAGACTCTGATCTCCAATAAAAACAAAAAACAGAACCAAAAGGTGGGAAGTGGAGCGGTGGCTCTGACAGAGCTCATTGGGCAGGTTAGGGCTTCCTGGTTATAAATGGTATGTGCTAATCATGAGTAAGTAGAGGAGGTGAAGGAGCTTGTGCCTGTCTTCCCTTTCTGTAAGTCTTTGTGTAATAGAGTCTCGCTAGCTGGCGAGGCTGGTCAAGCTCTCTTCTTACTTCAGCCCCCAGGCACTGCCACCACGCTCAGGAGCAAAGCCCGGCAGGTTTAAGCCACACCTTCTTGGTGTGAGCTAATCCTTCTGGTTACACTTTGGTTCACTTAGCTTCCCAGCTGAGCTCCAGTGTCTTTCGATATGAAATGGGCATCATATCTATCTTTGTAAAATTCTGAGCACAACACTGGGTGATGGTACAACTGTGGCGACTTTCCCTTCCTGCCATCACTGGCTAGTCACTGTGGTTTCTCCATCTCAACCATCCATTCCTCAGATCCCTTCAGGACGCTCTCACTTGTACTTAGGCCTGTGTGCGTGCGTATGAAACCAAAAATGTGGCTACCATTTTTTCAGTTGTCCATTGGAACGAATGCTTAATTTTACACATACACACTTTACTATTATATGTCTTAAGTAGATTAGGTCACAATAGAGATCAAATCATTTCTCTGAAATGTAATAGCCATATTTTTTTGTGATAATTGATTGTCCCTTATTTGACTAATATCAAAATCACTAAACTGTTACTTCATGGGAACGCATCTTTAAATTTTCCTCTCAGTACTGGAGAATGTAAAAATATCATACAAATAGCCCTACTTTAACTTCTTCTTAGTTTGAGATATTGTCAGATTTTTTTTCTTTGTGAAATATAGTTATTTGTGCCACCTTGGAGGGAAATAGAGGAAAGGGAGGAGAGAAAATACCTAATTGTGACGTCTTGGTACAATTCCTTAAAGATAGCACCACCACCACCAACAACAACAAAAACTGAGAAACACCCAAAATAAAACCAGATGAAACTGGGTATCAACCTCTTAGGAGGCTGAGATCTGAGACTTGCAGTTCAAAGCCAGCCTGAGCAGGAAAGCCTGTGAAACTCTTCTCTCTAATTAACCACCAGAAAGACGAGTTGTGGTTCAAAATGACAGAGCGCTAGCCTTAACCACAAAAGCTCAGGAAGAGCACCCAGGCCCCGAGTTCAAGCCCCAGGACTGGAACAGCAACAGATACTCAGTCAGCCGCAGTTCCCCGGGTGCTTGCAACGTCGGCAGAGCCAAACACCACTGACGTCGTCTCTGTGTGCACAAGTCCCTCAACCACAAGGTGGAGATTTGTCTGAGCGTGCAGGTGTGTAGAATGAGCCTGGAAGGGCAATGCTTAGCCCAAGAGAGCAGGGAGAATTCACACTTTGTCTCAGCTTAATTCTGAAACATGGAAGAAGCCATGCAAACGCATATATCCCCGCTGTGTTAATCAGTCCCCGCGGTGGTTCTGTGCCCGCCGACTAGGAGGGCCGCCAAGAGCGTGGGACTGCGGCCTGGGTTAACTCCCTGCTGGCCTCCCGGAAACACAAGCACCAGGTAAGAGTGCCTGGAACCATAACCACATCCAACCTTGACACCTGGGAGGAAATTAATCTCAGCCTCGCTAGCACTTGACGTGCATGATGTCACTTAATCCTCACAAGAGTGAGATTAAAATCCATTCCCTCCGCTTTAGAGACAGAAAAACTGGGAGCTTAAGTGACTTGCTCAAGAAGACAGAACTACAAAGCAGTGGCGCCTATATTCCAGCCCAAATCCAATTCCCTTTCCACATTTTGACTCTACTTCATGGGTCCAATGGCTCTACCCAGATGTCCAGGCCTGGGTGCAGTGAGAGAAGCCACGCAGACTCTCTGTGGTTTAAGACTAAAGAAAGAGGGCCAGGAGTACCGCATTTTCCTGTACACTTCAGGGAGTCAGATCACAGTTTCAACTTTCTTGGAACGAAGCTCCTAACCTTGGTGAGAAGAAAACAAGCAAGGCAGAACAAGCAAGTTGCGCAGTCACTCAGAGGAGTAGACTCCAAGCGAGTCAGTACCAGCCTGTCACTTGGAAGCATCTCATGATTCTGGACTCTTTTCTTAAGTCAGTGATATTGTCACAAAGAAGAAAAGAAGGAGAAGATGAAGATGAAGATGAAAAGGAGGAGCAGGAGGAGGAGGAGGAGGAGGAGGAGGAGGAAGAAGAGGAGGAGGGAGGAGAAGGAGGAAGGAGGGAGAGGGGGGAGGAGGAAGGCGGGGAGGAAAAATGAATAATAATCTTCAAAGTAGTCCAACAAGAAGGGCAAAGGCTGAGATAAGGATTTGGGAGAGACAAAGGAGTTACAGGTTTGATTCATGGGCTTGATAACTGCCTTCAAGAGGCTCAAACTGTCCTTGATGGTCTCAGATTCTCGAGCTACATAGTTTGAGTCCCATCAGTAGACACAGCAGCGGGTTAGAATACCTGTGTTTTCAGTCCCCTGAAGACATGCTTAAACGTAGACTGTTGATCTTAACATGATCCAGTTCAGTAGGTCTGGAGGTGGTCAGAGAATTTTCCTTCCTTCCTTCCTTCCTTCCTTCCTTCCTTCCTTCCTTCCTTCCTTCCTTCCTTCCTTCCTTCCTCCCTGCCTCCCTCCCTGCCTCCTTCCCTCCTCTCCTTCTTTCCTTCCCCCCCACTCCCTTTTCTTCTTCTTTTCATTTTCAGATAGACATCTGCATTGTTTTTGCCCAGGCCAGTCTCAGATTGCAATCTTCCTAACTGTAAGCTACTGAGTAGCAGGGCTGGACAGTGTTGGGCGTATTGGTTGGGATGGGGTCTCATTAGCTTTTTGCTAAGGCTGGCCGTTCCATCCTTCTGATCGCTGCCTCCAAAGTAGCTGGGATGCTAGCTATGAGTAGCTGTGCTCGGCAGGAAATGGACATTGCTGACAAGCTCCCAGCGGTGCTGACCTTGCTGGTGTAGGAGCCGTGGGGCTGTGGCGACCACGCTCCCGTGCATGAACTCCCTGAAGCTCGAGGCAACGGGACATTCACCAAGAAACCATGGGGAAAAATCACCATGGGCCGGGGGCATGGCTCAACTGCACGGCACTGAGTTCAAATCCCAGGACCACAAGCACAAGCCAATCACCACTGACACATCACCTAATTCTTTGTTACACTCATTTAGGCACTTTTAAGATTGGTGCTGACATTCTCCATGTGACGGAGTCAAAAGTTCAGACAGATTCACAAAGAAATAAAGCAATAGAGAAAATTTCCAGGGAGCCAGATAGAAAAAGATCTACTTCATGGGAGCAAAAAAGTATGAAAAAGTACAACCAAGTTTCTAATACTGTGAGCATGTGGCACAGGTTCAGCTTGTGCTAAATCGACTTATGCTATATTTGCCCTGTAGGACATAAAGGAAAATTTCAATACAAGCCATATGGAGAGATTTTCAAATGGAACATTATTAAGTAGGTAGGTGTGCAGAGTATCTTCTTCCAATATGGTTATCATATTTATCACCTAGAAGGCCCAAAGCATACAAGATCTTCAATTTACATACGATATCGTTAACACTGAACATTTCCAACTCCTGATTAAAAGTCAATTATCCTATTGGAGTTGTCTCATAAAAATTATCCTAGAGCA